>NW_019101141.1:0-13857 GCF_001856785.1 Myzus persicae | reverse complement strand
ATTAATTTCATCTTCACGTTCATTCATCATGTGGAATTCATCATCAATCGCCAAGTTGTGCAATACACAACAAGCTCTAATGAAATGTGCTATATGTTCAATTTTGCGGAGCTTGCAGTGGTAAAGCTGCCTAAACTTTTGCTTGAGCAAACCAAAACAATGTTCAATAACATAGCGACATGATGAAAGCGTTTTATTAAAGTTTATTTGTCGACGGCTCAATCTACCATTATCTTTGAATGGTGTAATTAAATTACGTAGGCAAGGATAAGCACTATCTCCAAGAATTACATTTTCTTCACATAGAGTTTCCAAGTTAGCAGCCAATGGTGACCTCCTAAAAACTCTAGCATCGTGGACTGACCCAGGAAATCCGATGAATACACTCCTTATTTTATTTTTATGGTCACAAACTGCTTGCATCTGCAAACAATGTTAACTATAATTTAAATTTCATAAGAAAATAACAATACAGGAGAATACAATTATTAGGTTATACATACATGAATTGAAAAAGATTTTTTTCTATTATAATAAGAATCTGGGTCTGAGGAAGGTTTGTCAATATGTATATGACACCCATCAATAGCTCCAATGACATTAGAAAAACCTTTTATTTGGAAAAAGTCTCTCGTTTCCTGTTTTTCTTGTTAATTTGGCCAGGTTATCACGGTGCTAGCCATAAAGCTTATAACATGCGTCAGACGCCTCACAATTCTGAACAGACTGCTTATTGTTATGCAGAACCTGTCAGCAACATCACGGAATGAGGCAGTCTGATGTCCAGCAAACCAAAGAAAAATTAAAACCTAAAAAAAAGATTAGGTAAGAATTTAAAATTAGATTCAAAATCAAAATAACCACAATAATAATCTAAACCTATTGTTTTCAAGCAATATATTACACATAAACAGTTAATTTAACAAACTAGAATTATGCTTAGAATTTTAATACATCATACTTGGTTGTAGGCAGTTATTTTTCCATGTCCTCCAGTTGTTTCATTAAACTCCTGACTGGCCTCGAAGTTTATAGCCAGATCATATGCAATGTGGCGTCTAACACGAAAGTGTTCCAAAATTCCAAGTCATTGTATCTAAAAAAAATTAAGAATTTATGTTTTCAAATAAATATACTGCCACAAATTTTCCTTGTTTGACATAATAGTTTAAAGTAAAAAAAAATAATATTATTATAATCTTTATTTTTTAAAAGTACGACTGTATCATCAGCATAGCACATAACATCGGCATTTAGGTTTAAGTTTAAAAGTCCATTAATATAAATGATAAAAAGTATTGGGCCAAGAACAGTACCTTGTGGCACCGAAAAACAATTGGTATTTATATCACTCAGGTTTCCTTCGATTCGAACTTGTTGAGGTCTATATGAAATAAAAGATTTAATTAAGTTAAGGGCATTACCTCTTATGCCACAGAAATCAAGCTTTTTTATTAATATCTCATGATTCACACTGTCAAACGCTTTTTTAAAGTCAAGAAAAATACCCAAAACATATATTACAATCTATTCTTAATTAGAATAATAAGCAAATGAGAAAGTGAGTAAATTACATATGAGTCTTTTTAGGGAAGAAGTTGGGACATGGAGCCATTTTTAGTGTTAATGTAGTATGATAGGATTTATCTTGGTTGACTTTGAATCTCTAGTTAGTATACCATTCTTCCATAAGATGTAAGTGATTTTGTAAATTCATAGAAGCTGATAGAGGGTCTGCAGTAATTTCAATTGTTACAGTTTAAATTTGGAAAATATTAATATCACCTAATTATTCAAGGTCAATCAACAATTAACTTTTCTAATGTATATTACATATAATAAACAGAAGCTTACCTTGCTACAGTCTCAAAATAATTTTCATTTTTCGGTCTTTTTCTATCTTCTAAATATGCTTCGTCGTCGCTGTCTAAAAAAAAACCATCGTCGGACGATGATGAAGAGGATGAGGACGACGAGTCAAAAAATTCAAAATCCATCATAAGTAATTGTCAAAACTCAAACAAAATATTAATTATAATACTATCTTCAATCTTGACTGTATAGTTTATAAATAAAAAAACAAGAGAATAATTAATATTAATTTATGTATGCGTGATGGCGCAAAATCTTGGTTTGTTTGGTTATCAATTATCACGAGTCAATTGACTGTTGTAAACAAGAAATATATCAGTTTGCATTGTACGCATGCGCAAAACATTTTACTGGATGTACATCTCACAACAGAAAATTATTGTTTTCAACAACTTAACAACATGTTGTAGCGCTGATGGAACTGATAACATTTTGTTAGAAGTAAATAATTTTCTCGGCTGGAACGCGTCTTTAAGTTTGCGCATGCGCTGAAAGTTAACAACATAGAAAAACAACGTGCTGGAACAAACCTAATAAGTAAATAAGTATATTATGCTATAACGTTTTCAAATAATTTTATATATTACTATGATAAATAATTAGTGGTCTAAATAACTGAATTTCGTGCAGTATTTCAACTGCGTTATCTACATTAAGTACGTATCTGTGTATATCTGCGTTTACCACCACCCGCAGTGGCTAACGAGCCGTCGTCGTCCGGCGACAGGAATACAGGATTACTATTATTAACTTAACCGGCGTTTATACAGGTTTTCACTCAACCTCCGTTACACCCGCTTTGTCGATGGAGCCACCACCGCCGTCGTCGTCTTACGACGGTTTGACAATGGATTTCATTTGATCAATTATTGACAAACTGCTTGATAATTTTTTAATTCGTATTTATTTAATATTTCGTTGGCTAATTTGTAAATACTATAAATTTTAATAATTATTTAGGCTTTATAATTAATAACATATTTATACACGTACGTTTTATATAACACTATTATAGAATATAGTATATTGCCATATTGGTACAAATGAGGATTATAATATAACATAATATAAAATGTTTTTTTTAAAAAGTCTGGAAGGTGGGATAAATAAAGTAATTGTAAAAAAATATAAATAATATGTTTAATACGCATTAAACAAAATTGTTATATTGTAAAGTAGTTAATAGAAATATTAACTATATTTTTCATTTGGCCTGACCTAATAAAAGTGTCTAGTTTCGCCTATGTATACAATATACATACATTAAGTTTTAACTTTTATAGGGTTCAAAACGCATAAGACACATGTAGAAAAATTTGAATTTAAAATATTACGTGAAAAAAAATTAAATAAAAACCAGATGGAGATGTACGAAAAATCCATTACCAACAACACATATATGTACACCAAAAACAACAGTTTAAAAAAAAAAAAATATGATGGCTACAAAAAATATCCAATGTGGCAAAACAGTCGTAATTAAATCTGAAGACATTAAGAGGCCGTCACAGTAGAAAAAATCGAACGTAAAACATGGTTTCGTACTTCAAATAATACGGCTTATTGAAGCAGTTTACAGTAAAAATACCTATTATAAAAATTGTAGAGGAGAATTTTATCTAGAAACGTAAGAAGCCCGATTTTCGATATTTTTATTAATTAATTAAATAATTAGTGGATAAAAAGTTTAAAAAAACTTGTTAATATAACATGCGATATTGGACGATTGGAATAAGATATTAAAAATCGGGCTTCTTACGTTTCTAGATAAAATTCTCCTCTTCAATTTTTATAATAGGTATTTTTTCTGCAAACCGCTTCAATAAGCCGTATTATTTGAAGTACGAAACCATGTTTTTCGGTAAAAAAATATTTAATTACGTCCGACATGTGCTGCGGCCGTAAACAGCAGCGGCAGCCTTTGGTAGTTGGTGTTATACTCTTACCCCGGCAATACTGCACCAAGGTTAAAACAGGTTTTCTATCGCAACCGTGCAGTGTTTATAAATACCCAGATAAGGAAATAATTATTTCTGCAATGAATATTATTTAGTTCTGTTCAATTTTAAAATCGTCTTCGTAACTGAATTTTATACAAATAAAACCATGGTTCCGTACTTCAAGTAATGCGGCTTTTTGAAGGGTGTTACAGTAAAAATACCTATTATAAAAATTGTAAAGGAGATTTTTTTCTATATTCGTAAGAAAACCGATTTTCAATATCGTATTCCAATCGTCCAATATCGTATGTTATATTAACAAGTTTTTTTAAACTTTTTATAGACTAATTATTTAACTAATTAATAAAAATATCGAAAATCGGGCTTCTTACGATTCTAGATAAAATTCTTCTCTACAATTTTTATGATAGGTATTTTTACTGTAAACAGCTTTAATAAGTCGTATTATATGAAGTACGAAACCATGTTTTTATGCCATACCTATTTTGTTGATTATTTCGCTCTTTTAGTAAAGATTTGGATGTAAATCCCCTACAACCTATTAAAACATTGCTCTATAAAATTGCCAAAAATTTTTTAAAAAGTAATTTTTAGCATCGAAATTATATTTCATAATAAACAAGAAAAATTTAAAAGGAAAACAGAATCATCAACGATGAATATTGTTTTATATTTTCCTATTATTTGATTATTGAACTCGTATTCGTAAACCTGACTTATGAATATTGCCTACCGTATTTTACACATATTTTAAATTTTAAACCTCTTATTGTAANTTCACACTGTCAAACGCTTTTTTAAAGTCAAGAAAAATACCCAAAACATATATTACAATCTATTCTTAATTAGAATAATAAGCAAATGAGAAAGTGTCATTTATTTTTTATTGTTTTTGGTACACATACTAGAGGATGAATCAATACTCAACTCTCTTTTTCTTGTGTTTATATTTTCATTCTAAATAACAAAATATGATTGTAAAATACTATTACCTATGTAAAGAAATAACTTAGTGTCTTAATAGTTAATAATATTAATCATAGTAGGTGCCTATACATATTACATTATTACAATATTACTAATATAACTCATTATTATTTTAAGTATTAAACTATTAAAATAAATTTGTAATAGAGTAATACAATAATAATATATTATATCCGAGGTATAGTTAGGTTACCTATATAGGTAATATAAAAACAATCAGCTTACCCGATGATCAGATTCATTAAATTGAACTTGTACAACTTCAACTTTTTGTTTAGAAAACATAAATTTGTTTAATTTTTCTTTGAATGAAACTGATTTTTTTTCCATTCCGAATAACAGAGGTTTTTATTATGGCGTTCCGTCTGATAACACAGGCGCGCCAAGTTGTCGAGCGGAACTTTGCGCGGGTTGTTGCGTGGTATATACACATTCCACACTCCACGTGACGCGAAACGCGCAGTGTGATCCCACTTTTAGTATCTGAAGAATTAAATGTAAATACAATTTTTTCTATAACTTCCAACTTATTGTCGGACACAGCATCTTTACCATTTGTTGGTTGTGAAGAACACAATATGGGTTTGACAAAAAGTATTGTACGCTTTTTTATTACAATGCGTATGCATTTTATTGTAAGACATTAAAACTACAATGAAACTACAAAAAAAAAGAAAAAAACCGAGTGTAGTAGAAAGTTGCCAAAACTTTAATTAATGTATTATTTTCATATGTACCATACCTGTGTATTTTATGTTTCATTTATTATTTTCATATGTACCATACCTGTGTATTTTATGTTTCATTTATTATTATTAATTAGACTCGTAGACCATGGTCATTATAGAATATTGTGATTATTAAACTTTTTTTTATAGCAAACACCTTTTGAACTTTAATTATATATTTAGGTATACTTTAACATGACCAGGTAATGAATAAATCATAATTTATATTTCATTCAAATTCAAAAAAATCAAAAAGAATGTACATATAATATAAAGTAGGCAGTGCCGTGTTAAGCTGTAATGTCGCCCGGGGCACACACATTTTGCCGCCTCATAACCCCCCTCCCACCACAGCAACATCAATACCAATCATTAAAAAAAAGGCATAACATACTGATTAAATGAATATGAATATATAATACAGATGCTTCATCGCATCACGCCATCACTCCTTGGACAAAATATAGGTGTTAAGCGTAGATGTTTAACATTAATATCTATCTATATAATCAATTAGGTACATACAATGTTATTAAATCAATCATATAAAAATTAATTAATTTTTTGTTTTGTTGTACTGGAAACTAATAAAAATGACTTGAACTGCAAAAATTATAATACTGAGTTATGTCAATAAGTAAATTGATTAGCATGCTGCATGTGTAGAAAACAATTGATCTTTTTGAAAAATGTCTCATAGTAATAGGTATATAAATCTTCTATCAAAAACTTTTGCTCTTTTTTTGTACTCAGCGCCACCTAATTTTACTCTTTTTGTTTTTGAAGACATTATTAATTTAAAATATAAAATAAAATTACACTTGTGTAGTTACGTCTTGTACGCTTGACAAACTTACGAGTTACGACCAACTGGCCCACTTACTAATGAGCATTGTGCACTATAATAATATAGTGATAATTCTGTTATCTTATATTAAGTAAACAATTTTTAAAAATAAATTAATAATTAACCATGACCGGAAATAGAGAAATTGCCCGTTTGCGTCGTTTCTATCATTGATTATATTTTATTAGTATTAGTATTTATAATCAATGTTTCTATGTATTTTTATGAATTCGCAATAATGCGGGTACACCAATACCTATCATAGGTATGAATGTCTGATATTAAGGAGAACTATTAACTATTTATAGTTAATAGTGTTGATCCATATAATTATTTATATTTAGTATTTACTACAACATTGTACGTCTGTTACAGACGGTCTGTACAGGCGTACAGCAATATCCTCGTCCGTCGAGTCTCGACTGTGTTTACGCATTAATGCGTGTTAATATTGTAATCATTGGAATAAGATCTATGTATAGTCGTATAGGTATAACTGTATAAGTAAATAAGATTTATTATAATTAAAAATATTTTTCATATAATACTATGTTTTAACATTAAATTGTATAATATTTATAACTGATGTCAACATTGATTTATTACAAAAAACCAAAAAAATATTTGAAAAATTAGTATACGAATGCCGCCTATGAAATATTTTCAAATTTTGCCGCCGGGGGCAATTGCGCCCTTTGCCCATCGTTAAACACGGCTCTGAAAGTAGGTACGTATAATATATGAAACTAATTTTAACCGAGATCCCCCTACTCCTGTATACATAATTTGGATCTGATCCAGACCATAAAGTATTTGTAAGGAATAATAAAGTAAGTTTAAGTCGAAAAACGTACATAATCTCTATTATACTTAACGTGACCATACGTCCCGCTTTGAGCGGGACAGTCCCGCTTTCTAGCTAAGTGTCCCGCTATCCCCAAAGAACCTAAAAATGTCCCGCTTTAAGAAAAATCGACTTGTCGTAAGTATTTATTGATCACAAATCACAATCATACATTATTTATACTATTATACTGTATAGTCGTATAGACTTATAATATAACCACAGAATAGAATAATCAGAATGGACACTGATAACAAATTATACAGTAAGATAGGGTCAAACAAAAAATCAGCCGCCATTTTAATTGAGGTAGTTCTTATCAATTTTAGCACCTAACCTTTAAGTATTCAATGTCAAATTGAGGGCATGGGTGATTAAAAGGAATATTGTCTATGACATTTTTAAGTTTTCATCCAACATCATTCTCTACTGCTAGTGTAGGAAAATTACTTACAAAAATGTCATCTAATTCATTAATATATAATAAACTGATTGGGAGGTACATTTAAATTTCCATAGGTTGAATTTTCTGTATTTTGGTAGAAATTTAAGAATATAAATGTAAATGATTGATCTAATTGATCTTGATGCTTAGCATACTTTAAACATAAATCACAGGAATGCTTTTCAATGCATTTTTTTTACTAAATATCCACACACATATGCAAGTGCATTCATTGCAGGGAGACACACCTCTCTGTAATCTACAGTGCTTACTTTTAAAGCACACAATTTAAATGGAGATTTCTCTGGGAATAATACAGGTGCATTAGTTAATGGTGGAGCCAATTCTCCAATGTTGGTTAAGTTTTCATTTAAGTCGTCTAAGCAGTTGGATCCATCGCTGTGTTTGAAGAAGTTTATGAAAAATATCTTTCTAAATGCCCAAAAGAATTGTATAGGTGTTTTGTTTACATTATTTCCATTTTGATTCCGAAAGCTGCCAAAAAGGTTTTCCAAGCAGTCCTGGTTTAATTTATAGGTACATAAAACATAATTTGGTTTTTGAATGTCGTCCCACAACTGTAATAATGCATTAATGGTTATCTGTCAGCCGTTCAAAAACTTAACTCTATTTGTCACATCTATATTTATAACTTTGTCATTGAGTGTTTTCTTTTCAAAAATAGTCATGTTTTCAAATACATAAGTAATAAATGACCCCTCTGTTGAGCAGCGTTTTTGAATAGTCTACTAAAATTTTTACCTCCAATTTTTTTTTTTGAATTTAATATATCAAATAACTTATCTATATGATCAATAAATATTGAAGTAGTTTCTGTAGTAGAAGGTAATGTACCACCATGGATACAAGTTTTCATTGCTGCTGCAACGGTTTCACTAAATACTTGACTAGCATATGAAACTCTCATTTTTTGAAATGGTCCCGGGTAAATATGTGAGTCAGTTAGCTCAGGAGCAAGTCGATTAAGTCATTGATCTAATTTATAAAACTGTTCAAGATATCTTTATCTGTCAAGCCATTTAAAAATGATAATTGGTACTTGAAAAAATTGTTTCTTGTAGACTTAAGTAAATGTGGTGGATCAAAAATATAAAATATTTTTTGACCATTAACATAAAAATAAGGACATTCTTTTGATACATGCATTTTACTTGCAAGACTAACAAAATTAGAACCCTGATCAGTAGTTACAACTTTGACGATGAGTGATGTGCTTTGGATCCGAGAAACACAGCAAAAATTGTATTTTGAAGAGTAATTCCAGAGCAACTGTTATTAATAGAAAAGTATGCCACTGGTTGTTTCCAATCATAATTTAAACTTCTTAACATGAAACACAATACGTGTTTTGCTGGTCGTAAGTTTTTTATTATAAGAGTTGTTAAATCCAATAATACAATCTTGTGATAGATTATAATATAAATGTGTTTTTATAGAAAATTTCATCAATACATAGGACACATTCCTTGGCATCATTTTTTAAATTATTTATTTTAAAATCCTTTGCTTCAAACAAAATATCATTTAAACCTGGGATAACTTGTATTTGCTCTGTGATTCTGCGTAACGTCCTAGGACAAGGCAAATGCAGCATTGTTTTTAAAAATGTATAAGCACGAGGACCATAAAAATAAATAGTTGAAGCCATTTGTTTTATAGTATTACTATATCGTATCCCTTGAGGTTTTCTTTTAGACATTTGCACATAATGTTTAACAACCATTGACAAATTTGGTGGTAAATGTTTATCACAAACCTCATAGAAATGTTCTACTGATGTCACAAAATCATTAATGTCTGAAGATTTCTTGACTAATTCTTGAGACAAATGTTCAACCTTTTGCTCCAGTTTGTCACATTTTGTCCTTAGTTCTCGAACTTCAACTCTTAACTTTCGTTTTCTTGATGTATTTACAGAAAGAACTTGAGTAGTTTGTGTTGCAGTTGATGATGAAGATGATTCAAACAATGAACACGGCGACAACGTGTTGCCTACTACAAACATAAAATTAATTACTAAATTGAGATCCATATTTATATTAACAATTTAATTTAATTCAAATGTAATTAATTTAATAATTCCTTAATCTAACAGAATTACTTACTAGCAACAGACACTGATTGATCTTGTTTTAACGGTGTGTTTGTAACAATGATTTCATCAGTTAATGAATCATCAGCAATAGTCTGGTTTGCACTATCTTGTGCAGTTGTTTCAATGTAGCTACCAAATTCTGTAGGAATAGCAGTAGGCAAAAGTCTTGTCCTTTTAACATTTGAAAACATTGTATTTTCAAAATGATCATTACAAACACGAGAGTTCTTGTTCAGAATATTTATCGATTTAACACACAGATCTGACCGTTGACAATTTATTAACCATTTGTTGCAACTAAAATAAATAATTGGTAATCAATGAAAGTAATAATGTGCACGCCTAAAACCATGCTACTCGTATATTAACGCTTTTATCATTAAAATATTAATAATTAAAGGTAATCTTATCGTGACAACTCGTTAGGGATACTGGATAGCTTACAATCCTCCACTTTGGTACTGACTTTTGAATTCCTACACACTTTTAAAATACAAACGAACACCATTTTAAACACAGAACGTACAATGTAAACGGTAAACACAATTAAGTATAAAAAATACGAAAACACAAATAAGTAAAATGCAGATTTCCTTTTAAGAGAAATTCGTATTTTGTAAACAGTAATGTTGTTTGGAATATATTTCTTATCTCGAATTAAAACTGATAAAAACAACCTCAAATAAAATGGCGAATGATTATCTGTTATCGGCCTGCCGCCAAAAGTGTCCACCCCCTGGTATAACTGCGTAATATATACATATATATATGTATTACGTAAAACACTACAACCCATAGTCCATAGTCCATAGATAAAAATGGTACAAAAATAACTATCTTATTGTTATTATCGCTACCATCGCGTCAACTGCGGGAATTTTTCCCATTAAAACAATTGTTATTTTTCGCAAAATGATATGGTTTTCTTATTAAAATGTACAGGTGTCCCCCTTTGAAGAAAACAAATATGGTCACGTTAATTATACTACATGCTATAATTGTAAAACGTAGAACTGCTATCGAACGACGCGCTCCTGGTGGCAGAATAACCTTGCGACTTTTGTCGGGCCATATTTTGTATACGGAGTTTGGTCTCCTTCAGAGATTGTAAACTGTGATTTTTTTTTAGTAGCAGTAGCAGTTGCTACTGCTATTAAAAAAGTAGCAGTGAAAATAGCAGTCACTGCTACTTCATGTTCTTGAATAAAAATCGTCAGTTCTACTTTAAAACCTTTGTGAAAAAATAGCAGTAAGTGGCAAGTACTTGCAGTAGGCCAGTAGCTACTATACTGCTCATTTCCTTATCAGTTTATTGTCATGAACTAATGAAATCGATAATACTATTCTGTGATAGCAGCTTTACCACGGAATTCTAATAACTTCATCATATATTATTATAGTTAACAATTTATATTATTATAAAATTGAAAACATTGAAAAAATGTCATGTGTATCCCGCTCATCAACCTCCCCCCCCCCCATCCAGGTTAACACCGTCAAAACTAATGTTGTTGTTATTTATACATACAATCTATTGCCCATTAATATGAAAAGCAGGAATTTACATGTTTAAAACATGTTACTACTTGTACATATAAATTCAACATTACGATGGGATACTACATTTTATAATCAATAATCATTAATCTATTGGTGTTGAAGGTTGAGGCAGAACAATATAAGTTTGTCTTCTGTACTCCCTTTGTTTTTTCACAAAATATGTATTAAATTTTTTAATTACATTAAAAAGAGTAAAGATAGAAGATAAAGTGATATTTGGCAACATTTCACAAAAATTGACTCTATCCTAGCTAAATGTGATATTCGTAAAAAAATGTATTCTTACAAAACTAGTGTGACAAATTTAAAAAAACATTTACGCCACGCACATTTATTGCATTCATTTTCAAATTCTTCATAGGTATTTTCTATAAAATAATCATAATATTTAGTAGTCATTTTTGCATAAAATTTAACTGTTGACTTTAATATAAATTTAAATATAACTTTCAATTAAATAAAAAAAAATTAGGCTTTATCTTTTATTTTTTGTGTACAGGGTAATGGTAACGTAGATAATCCATCGTCTGTTACACAAATAGTTAATGCTGAAAGTATAGTTGTGGAAAAAAATAAAAGTAGGAATAGTTGTCAGGAAACTGTAGAAAATGAAATACCAATTTTGAAAACAAATCCATTTAAACGTAAACAGCTAGCTATAACAAACTTTATTCCAAAAAAAATATCTGTTGATAGTCAAAAGAAGATTGATAATGCTTTTATACAACTTTTTACCAAGGACTTGCAACCCTTTAGTGTAGTAGATGATATAGGTTTTAAAGACTTTGTGAATTTATTGAACCCTAGCTATAAAATTCCCAACCGACATGCCATTTCAAAAACACTAATTCTAGAGGCATATGAAAAATGTTTTAATGAAGTCAAAGAGATTATATCCAATGACCTAGAAATGGCTTGCATGACAACTGATTGTTGGACTTCGCGGAACACAGAGAATTACATAGCAATAACTGTACATTTTCTAGATTCCAGTTTTGTTTTAAAATCTATACTATTAAGTTGTCATTCTTTTAGTGAAAGTCACACAAGTCAAAATCTCAGCGAACAAATAAATACAACTTTAAATACATAGAACTTCAAAAATAAAATAGTCTTAGCTGTATCCGACAATGCTGATAATGTACAAAATGCCTTGTCAACATTACAGCTGAAACATTTTGGTTGCTTCGCGCATACTCTTAATTTGATTGTTCAATCTGCAATAAATAAAGAATCTGAGCTCATAAATAAAGTTAAGAGTATTTGTACACATTTCCATAAAAGTACAACTGCTAATAATTAACTTATGACTTACCAAAAGAATAATGGAATTAAGGAACCAAAAAAATGCTGCAAGACGTTTCTACACCCTGGATTCTATATGCTGGAACGTTTCATGGAATTGGAAACATCTGTAAGAGGTACAATAGGACTGTTAGACAAAGCTCCAAATGGTTTAAATCCAAATGAATGGGCAGTTATAAAAGAATTTTGCAAAGTCTTACTGCCGTTCGAAGAAGCTACAAGAGCAGTTAGTGGTGGTCAATATATTACTGCATCAATGGTAATTGTAATTGCTCAAGGCTTACAAGATGTCTGCCAACAATAAAAACATCAATATTATTCCATTCAAACTGAAGGTTTAATTAACAATTTAATTAATGGAATGAAAGACAGGCAAAATTGGGGAACCTTCAAAAGAGTATGACACTTTCCAGGTGTACTTTTCTTGATCCGCGATTAAAAAAACATTCCATTTATTCACAATGAATCTATGAAAACTTCTGTCCAAAATAATGTAGTGGAGCTTATAGCAAATATTATTTCTTTAGCTAGATCAGAAACAGAATGTACATTACAACCTGAACCGTCTACTTCTTTCCAGTCAAGTGCATCAGTATCCGATGAAAAATCGTTTTCAATTTGGGAAATGATTGATAAAAGAGTTTCCGAAGTCCATCCTGCCATAAGAATATCAACCGCACGTGCTATAGTTGAGGTTCAACGATATCTTGAAGAGCCAATCTTAAAAAGAAATGGCAACCCATTAGAATGGTGGCAAGAGCATAAATATAATTATCCTTACCTAAGTATATTTTCTAGGAAGACATTGTGTTGCTTAGGATCATCCATACCTTGCGAGCGGGTTTTTTCAAAGGCAGGTTTGATCATAACAGATCGTCGTTGTCGATTAAAATCAAAAAAAAGCTGAAATGCTATTGTTTTTGAATCAAAATTCTTGATTTATTAATAAATAATAAGATGTACCTATCTAATTATTTTTAAATTTTAGCTAGTATATTATAAACTATAACTAATCAAACTTTGTTTCTATTACTAATAATTTAAATACCAGATGTAAACGTGTTAAAATAACTGATGATTTAACTTACTCAATTAATGCGAAGCAAAGTTCAATTACATTGAATATAAATGATGAATATATTACATTATCACATATAGATTTCTGTAGATTAAAACAATTACAACACTGCAT
>NW_019101140.1:0-15296 GCF_001856785.1 Myzus persicae | reverse complement strand
CTTAATTTTCAAAGTAATGAAATTATTTTAACCCATAAATTAGGTTATATTATAAAAAATGGTAGATTTTTATCGTTGAAAGAAACTCATGATACGATATGTGATCAAAACCATGATATAACTTATATACACGACGCAGTTAATGATGTAAAATTAATGAAATGTATTTTCAATTATGTATGTATTAAACACAATTATCAGAAAATATTAAGTAAAATAATAAAATAATATTGTCTTATCTTTATTGCTATTAGTTCGTAATTAGTTTCATAATTATAAAATATATTAAATTAAACAAGCAATTCTTTTTATAATAATAATAAATAATTTAAATATTTTATCATAGCGAATTTTCAATCTATTAATACTATTTTTTTCATCACCTATCATGAATGCTTATGATACATGGATGGATTTATGCATGGATTTAATACAAATTAAACTACTACATTGCATTCAAATTTGAAAAAGGTAAAACTTATTGAGTAGGTACCTACATGATACTATGAAAGTTAATTGTAAGACCTATGATAAAATATTATAATAATAAATTTGAATTCATATTTTCTATTTTTACCTTATTATTATTATAATTATTACAATCAATGGTCAAATTAATTTTATTAAAATATTAAGTAATATAATAATAAAAGTTTTAATCTATTATCATGCCAAATGTTGAACCAATGAGAAAGCCGTGTTACGTAAGAGTTTTAATTAATGTGCGGAACAGTAATATACATATTATAAAAGAATTTCTTAAGCATCAATAATACAAAAGTATTACCTTGATGTATTCAATCGCCTAATAAATCACTTTGTTTAATACATTTTTATCTATTATTTATTGTTTTACAAAACCAAAAAATATGATTAGTGTATAATAAGTAATAATAATTTATTTGCTATAATTAAAAACCACTTATATATTATCCATTATCCACCATATTATTATAATATGTTCATAAACAACAAATTTAATGATGCTAAAATAAATAATAAATAGTTTTGAGTTAACAGAATTTAGTTTTCTATTGGTAGCCAATTGGGGGCTCTAAGTGATAACTGGAGTGTTCCTTTCAAAGTGTATTATCTGGTTTTTTTTAATAATGAAAATTTATCTTCACTTTCACTGTCACCACTTTCATGAACTATTATTTTATTTTTATTTATTTACTAATTTATTTATATAAATTAAATAAGACTCATCTAAAAAAAAATACCAGTTGGTTAGGTTAAGTGGGTTGGGGGATTGCCTCCTAGCCACCTAGATAGAAGTAATTTGACCAAGTCAAGATAATTTGACTACTATTTAGTATATATGTACATACTAGTGACAGTTACATAACATACTTAGAATATGCTATATTAAAACTATAAGAGGAGATTTCAATACAAAATGACACAAGACACAACATCAATATTTAAGAACTTAAGTTTAAAGAAATAATAAAATGAAAACATAGTATAGTGAACTATGAGAAAAATCAATGATTAGAATCATTTAAAAAGATTACTAGGAGATTAAATTCAATGCTAAATTGCAAAAAAAAAAAATGTCATCATTAAATTGTTCATGAAATAGTAAAGTAAATTATTCATATTAAATATAATAAACTACATTTATCTAACTTTTGAAATTATAACTTAATTAAGGTTATTAACACTAATTCTTAGTCATAAAATAAATTTTAAATTGGTTTGAATGATTGTTGTAAATATAAAAAAAAAAAATAAACATTAAAAATTAAAAAACATTTTAACATTAACATTAAAATGCACATTGATAATGGTATGTATCTAATGTTCTTAGATCTCTCCAAGTTGCTGGGTATCCTTCAAGCTCTATTTTTCCACAAAATTTACATGGTTGTTTGAATATTACTAAATAACTATTGAGCCAAGTCTGTAAACAAAACAAAGATATAAATAATTATTTTGATACTTTTAATTAAAACAAAAAAGTTTTCATTTAAAACTACCATGAATGATCGAATTGAAAGATCTGGCAATGTTGGTGAAAAAAAATGTAACATAGCTGTAATGGCATGTTCAGTTATCTTACGATACACATAATATCTTGATTCTTGCCAAAACTCTTGTTGTAAATCATTAAGGTTAATAGGCTCATCAAATCCTTTAACAATAACCGATTCCATCATAGCTCCTTTGAATGATATAATGGCATGTAAAAGTTTACCTAAGGTAACCTAGATGTAAACAAAATTTTAATTAATTTTTAATATTGAATATATTTACATTTTACTTTTTGAGAAAAATACTTTTGATAAGACAATATTGCATTATTGCATTATTGGATATATGTATATATACATATATTGTATATACAATATTGCATATTACCTATCTACAGTGTCGTAAAAAATACTTTTAAAAAGTATTTAAGTAATTACTCAAATACTTTTAAAATACCACCCAAATACTTTTCAGAAGTATTTGTAATATCTTCAAATACAAAAAAAAAAATCTTTTTAGTTCTGAAATAATTTGTTTATTGCATTTTATAAACATGATTCGTTCAATAACCAAAAAACTGATCAGTCATGTTAGTTCTTTTTTAGTGATAGTTGCACCACAACAATGAACTTTTTCCTACGTAGTTATATATTTTTAAAGCTATATTATATATTTGGATATCCCATGCCGTCATCGATCTTCGTCGACGATAAACGATATTGATAATTGATAACCATTTTATTGGTAAATAGGTACTAAATACTAATAATTAGTAATAATATTTTCGAATTCCGAAATGGTAAGTAGTTATAAATCAAACCATAGCCTTATTTATATTGGACGATAAACTATTTCCTGGAGAAAAAAACATTTAATTGATGAATACCATGATTATTATATAAGCAACATGGTATGGTCGTAAAGTTCCAGATTTGGATCAAGTCCGCGCATACGTCACTTACTTATCCATATTATCATAATTTTGTCTTTCAATTATTACTACTATACATTGCGCTATGTCACGTGCTTACTGAAGGTCTGACCGTCAAGAAGTTAAGATTATACCTTGTTTATATCATAACCACAATGACTTGGTATTTTTATTTAACAAGAATAATAAATGAAAACAAATTAAGAATTTAAATAACAAAAAAAAATTTTCAATAGTAAAAAAAAGTATTTAAAATACCATTCAAATACTTCAAAATAAAAAGTATTTAAAGAAGTATTCAATAATTTTACTCAAATACTTTACAACACTGCTTGTTTATTTTCTAAGTTGTTTTGTATATATTATCTATTTAGTCATTAACAGTTAAAATGGAATAAAGACAGCTAATTTGAAAGTACTTTAAAAGTTTATCGCTCTTGAATGCATTGAAAGTTATACCATAAATGTAGTGGTTTCAATAAAAATTAAAAAAATTTTTTATTTCTACACTAAATGATGAAAAAATCAGATTTTGACCATTATACTTACTAATCAAGTCAGGTTACTTACACATCATTATAACAATTGTAATCAATAGCTAAACATTGGTATTAGTCTTAAGTTTCCCCAATCATTGTAAATCATTATTGTTATGTATGGTTATATAAAGTTGAAGAAAATTCAATAATATTAAGTTTGTTCATCAAAAAATAAAAAATATTTTTACCTACATAAAATTATTTTTTCTAAGTTAAAATTACGATTGCAATCAGAGATCATTGTTATTCATCCCCTCTAGGTTTTACATATTTTTATTGAAATCACAATGTTTTTTTTTTTTTTTTGGAGTTACTTCCATTGCAAAAAGAGCAACAGTCACCAAGATTGAACTAAAAAACTATGAAAAACAAAAATTGGTAGAAGTACGAAACTGCATTTTTCCCATAATATTGCCAACAGTTATAATGAAAATAAATAATATATATTTTTGTGTTTTAGTTAAATTGTGAAGTAGAAAATAAATATTGAAACAAAATTAAATTACCAATAGAACAACATTTGATGCAGAGCGCCTTGTAATTGTAATACTTATATCAGGAAACATCCGACCAATATTAGTCAATAAAACATCAACAGCTCTAAAAATAATTATTAGACATCTCATTAAACTAAATACTTATTTTTATAAATTATTAAAATTAACTAGATATTTACTGTGGTGATATATTATGCAAGCTAGACTGTTGTTGTTTCTTCTTACTCAAACTGGAATTGGAATAAGATTTTTTTAATGAATTTTGTCTTAAAATTTGAACAGCATTTGAACTGATTTTATGTACCTAAAATCATAAAACTTGATTAGTTCAAAACAAAAAAAAAAATTTAATTCAAATCAAAATATAATTAACTATAATTTGTAATACATTATCAAGCCATTTATGAGAAGACAAGAGAGGAGCGTACAATGCTTGTCGATCAGGTGTGCTTTCTTGCGATAAAAATGATGTGTTATGCAATGACATAGCACCTGGAGGATTAGATAAAGACCCAACAACTTCCTCAAGATCCCTAAAAATTAAAATGTACACACAATCATTAAGTTTAGGTAAGCTAGGTAAGTTTATTTTAACAATTATTAAAATGTACTATAAATTAAACTAAACCTCATACGAAATCCAAGTTTTCCAATCATTTCATTCATAGAATACAAGTAATGATTTTGTTTTGCGTGTGTTTGTGAACCGTTATCTTTTACTCCTTCACAAATTTCAATAAAGAGCTGTGTTAGCTCCAATCGTAATGTCTTGACGGTATTTAAAGCAACTTGCATTTGATTCAACTCCATATTTGTATTAGCGTGTATATCAAAGAGGTAGATGTAAAAAAATTAGTATAGTAAATAGTCTTTTTAGTTCAATACAACAGTTTTGAATCAGGTAAAGAAAAGTGAAAACTGTACAGGTTACACCGGTTATTAAAAATTATTAAATCAAGTGTTTATTTGACGAGTTGATAATGGTATCCAGAGCCAGACTTCACGTAGGTTGGGCAACCGATGTACCATCAGCAGGTACGATAGCGCTCCCGGCGTTATTCAACGGACAATAACAATACAACAGGAATGCAGTCCATTTTCTTATGTTTGGTATACAATTTCTTTGGAGGGTTATACTCACACATGATACCAACAACACCGAGCTATGGCCCACAACCATGAATGTTGCCATAAACGACGTATAACTTTATTTGATTAAGGTACAGAATCATTGTCATGACTAAATTGTGTCGAGTGTGCTATGGTATTTTCTTATGTTTGATAACAATATGACATAAACTAATTTCAAAATCTGTATATTGTTAACACTGTAATATGTTGTGTATCTGTACGTAGTACATTATACATATAAAAAAATTTAATATTTACATGAAGTGAATTAGTGATAACAAATATTATATTATATTAAGTTTATAAAAGTCGACAAATCAATGAAATATAGTAATGTATTTTAATAGGTATAAATGCTATAAATTTCAGCGTCTGCAGGTGCAAAAGCAAAAATGTGCACCTGCTACACAATACCAGGAGGTACAAGTCGTGCACCTCAGTAATTACGCCACTGGTCTAGGGTTACTATATTGTTTTTATTTAACTCAAGTAATACAATTAATTACCTACCTAGTAACGATTAACAAATTAAAATTTTTGTAAGTTTTGTCATAAATTAACTACCAAAACACTGTAAAACACTGTGCTTTAGTATATTATAACAACATAAACTAACGGTCTTGATGTAGAATATATACTTTTGTATTGAATTTGCTTAATTACGTTTTCTCAGTAAAAATGGAACACCATCATCAAAAAATGACTTCAAACCTTAAAAATGTCCCAAAAACGACAAACAAATGTTCTAAAAATCAAAAAAGTTAAGAAAAAAACATACTAAATAAAAATAAAAATGCTCATTTCTATTTATATAAAATGCAACTTTTATGCAATTATATAGAAATATATTACTATTATTTAAATATGTAAAGTAATTTTTCCTCAAATATGCAAAAAATGTGACCATAAAATCTACACATTACCAAACGTCAACATGTTGAATCAAATTTATATTAAAAAAATATTCCAAGAAATTATTTAGTATAGAATAGTTTTAAAAAATCAACCATATATGTATCAATTGTGCTTATTATTTTATATTTTTATTTTATACTTATATAATGCTAACTAATATTTTAAAATGTACTAACATTTTTGAGGGAGGAAGTTATGAAGTTCAGTTGTATTATTAAACACAATATTTGAAAAAATCATCTCAGAAAGTCAAAACATGATGACTCATACATAACAATTCATCCCGAAGTCAAATTTATTGAATATGATGTGAGTAATTTACAAAGTGGTTGTGGTGTATGTTAAATGTTTAATTTAATACTTAGGTTAAATATTAAGAAATTACATTAAACACAAATGTTTATCCAATGAGATAAAATTCAAAGGGCCATGGGTTGGTTTCAAATATTAATAATATAAAAGATTAGACAATAACAGGATTAGATGTTGACATGGCAAACGTAAATAAATTATTTAAATGCCTTAGATTTATTGTTCACTCAAAAGCAGATTTAACTGAAAAAGTGAATAAGCAAATATTTATTAATATAAAGCTAAAAAAGATAATTCCATTCAAAACATTAACTTTTAGATTGTTTTTTTGTTTGTAGTACATCAAAAATGTCATGAATGAGTTCATTAATATATACCATACTGAAAAAGCTAATTCTATGGTTGTTTTTATGATGTATTATGGTAAAACTGGAAAAGATTCAACCAGATAATCTGGTATATTATCTGAGGATACCATTACAATAAGTACTGACTGAATGATTAAACAATTTATGCACAACAATTTATCTGGAAATATACCAATGTTATTTTTTATTTATGCTTGTTGGTAAGGTAAAAATATTTTTTTTGTATTTTTGATGTATAATGAATACTTTTACTTATTTTAGAGGACAAAAAAGTGATTTTCATTGGAAATAATGAAGTAGTGAAAATAGTTACTTACAAAATGATGATGCTGATAATATATACGCAGTTGGAATAATTTGCAATAAATGTTATGAAGATGTTTTCATAGCATATGCCACTCTTCGTGGTAAATATACAAATAATTATTATAAGCACAATTAAATATATTATAATGAACAATTATTATAATTTACTTATAAACTTACTCTCTTATCGATAGTTTATTAAATAGCATACATTTTTTCTAAGGTATAGCAAAGGTAGGTAGGTACTGCAATATGTGATATAATAGATGGAAAAAGTTGTGTCAAGTATTTCACGAAAAATCTATTATACTGGATTGTCTAAGTAAGTTTTTTTGTTAATATTTAGTATGTAATTAGTATGAATTTGTATGACCGTTTTTAAAAATGTGTACAAATTTAATTTTCGCCCCATAAACAAGAAACTGGGGCGGTGCTGGAGAAACTTTCCCCCAGCACCACCACAAGAACCGATGGTTGTGATGGCAGTGTGTTTTACTAACCTATTTGTGACTCAATACTATCTCATATACGATATACTTTGTAATAGTGTAATAATAATTACACACTGTTTGCCGGATTCAGTTAGATACTCAAAAAGTAGTATCCTGGGACGCATACATTTAGCTTATCTTTATTCTATATATAAGATACGTACACTGTAAAAATAGAAGAAATACAAGATACTTGATAATCTATATTTTATATTTCAAATTGCCTTGTATAAAATATTATAATTTGTCTATGAAGACTTACAATTTCTTTCATATTTTCAAAATGATATCATTATAGCATAATTACACATCATTACATTTTATCAATAATAATATACCACTACAATTATATTAATAAATAAATAGGTATATCACTAAAATCTATTCATTATTTATAAATTGCATCTCATATTCCCATAAACTTACAGTCATAACAATTATTTCAGTTATTTTTATTTTTTAAATATATATTTACAATTTTTTTCATATTTTCTAAATAATATTACAAATATTATGTGATTTCAGAATATTAAAATATTTTAACCCAGCACCATTGAGATAATAAATAATAATTGTGATCTTCCCTATGCTATCCATCCTTGATCCATTTTAAGTTTTTTGAAAACAAAATCTGAAAAACCTTTGTACTAATAGGTAAGACAATTACTTAGGTAAGACAAATAATTATAAATTCATTTCCATCTATTTAGATACATTATTGGAAATAACTAGCTTAATTACGCGGCTTTACCAGTGTGTAGTTTTTGCTTTCTCTAAATGAAATTCTTAAATCAACACTCATTGTTGTGTTTTAAGGAAGAAAAAAATGTATTTTATTTAATCAAGTGTTAAATAGTAGTAGTAGCTGAATTATAAATCAACTGTGTGTACACGATTATAATTGTAATCTACACTAATATTATAAAGAGGAAAGATATGATTATTTGTTTGTATTGTATAGGCTCCGAAACTACTGAACCGGTTTAAATTAAATTTGGTACATAGACAGTTTAGACATTGCGAAAGGACATAGGCTAATTTTGAATACGAAAAAAATGCTGTAAGGGTGCGAAATAGGGGACGAAATATATTATAACACTATACCCATCATTAATATGATCAATATGAAACAACGTTTGCCTTGTCAGCTTTAATTATTAAAATGTAAAAAATCTCGGTTTTCACCTGAGGTGACTTTTGCCCGAGAGCAACGCCGGGTAGGACAGCTAGTAATAAATACAATTTCATTGTGAATAATATATCACGCGTTGGAGTATTATTAAGAGTATTATATATACCTTGTGAAAAAAAATGAAAATTGAAAGTGTCCATCAACAGTTTCAAACGAGTCAAAATATTGTTAAAAATGTATGAATTATATGAATTGATAAAATAAACATATGGTGTAAATTTTAAGTGTCTACAGTAATTTGTTTTTGAATTACAACAAAGTAAGAAAATCGCTACAAGAGAAATCGAATGAATATACTGCAATGTTGTAAAAATATTAACTCCAAACGCTCTTAAAAATGTAATTTATTTTCCTGTAGAAATTTGTGTTTGATAAAGGTAGACAAACTTGTGAGGAATCTTGTATTAAATTTTAAAATCCTAAGTATAAAAAAAAAATGTATTTAAAAATGAATTTCTAACTAAATATAATTTGCAAATTTTCGTGATTTTTACAAATTTTGTCAAAATTCTAAGTTTAAACGCTCATAAAAAATTATTGCGGATTTAAACTCAACTTTTTTTTAAAACTTTATTCACAACAACTTACAAAGAACTTTGTATTGCATTTCCAACATTTTTGAATAGCCCAAAATTTTTTTATCAACTTTAGTGTAAAAAAAACATAATACCTAATCGAAAATTATTGCATATGCCAATAAATAGTTCCAGATAAGTCAAAACATTTTGCAAATTGTATGCTATATAGGAAACTCTAACATAAATTTTCAGTGAAAATGTCGTGTATCTAAGATTAATTTTTTTTAGAGTTGCACTAAAAACCGAAATTGGTTTTTTCAAAAACCGGTATTGTTCAAAAACTCCCGTTGTTTCTTAAGTTTTTGTTTGTTTTTCCTATTGATTTTGAAAAATATTGGGAACATAAACTTTGACATCTTAAAAAACCAACATGATTTCCTACCACAAAAGTTGGTAGTTTGGTACTACAAGAAATCACGATCACAGACGAACAAAAAAAATATATATATATACACATCAATAGAAAATCAATACAGACATTAAAAATTTGTTACTTTAATGAATTGTATACATATAACAAACAAGTATGTTCTTCAATACTACAAGTTAAATATTTCAAACAGTTTAATTAAAATAATTTTTACAGCTACAGATTGTAAATCTGATCACTACTTACATGAAATAATTTGTACAGTCATATGTTGAAATTGGGTCGCATAATTTACGATAAACCAGTAAAATAAACAATTTGTGTAGGTACGTAAAAAGGTGTTGCCTTAATAAATTGTACAAACAATGAAAAGCATGTTATTTACATGACCCTGCATATTATTTACTAATGTAAAATAAATATTTAAAACAGTTTAGTGAATTAAAATACTTTTTACAGTAACAGAATAAATTTAGCATAAGGTCTAAAAATTACGATAGAATAGTAAAATTGAAAATATTTATACATATAAATGTAATACATTATAAAATTGTACATACAATGACAAAGTATGTTATTTGTTCCTAAAAAATGATTATTTAAAACAGTTTTATTTTTTATATTTCTTTATACACTATACAGTCATGAAAATTATGATGAAAAATAATAAAATCCACAATTTTTCTTCGTAAAAATGTGCTATACTTTGATAAGTTGTACGTAATATGAAAAGCATGTTATTGACTATTACAAGTAAATATTTAAAACAATTTAGTGAATTAAGATACTTTTTACAGTGTAGTGTTGAAATTGGGTCATAAAAATTACGATAAAAGAGTAAATCCTTAATTTGTTCACATAAAATGGTGTTGATATAATAAATCGTACATAAAATGGCCCAGCATGTAATGTACTACAGAAAAATATATATTTAAAACAGTTTAGTAATTTAAAATACTTTTTACAATTATAAAATTGAACATTTTTATACTTAAAAATGTGATAGTGATACTTTCTTAAATTTTACATACAAGATGAAGCATGTTATTCACTACAACAAAATAAATATTTTAAACGGTTTAGTTGATAAAAGCGTTTTCACGGTTAGGTACATAGGTATAAAAATAAGTTGTGAAAATTACGATAATAAATAGAAAAATCCACAGTTTTTTTAAGTAAAACTGTGATATTTTAATAAAATCTTGGTACGATGATTCATCGTGTAATTTGTTATTATAAAATGATTATTCAAATCTGTTTACTGAATTAAAATCCTTTTTACAGTCTTCTGTTGGAATTAGGTTATGACAATTACGATAAAATAGTAAAATAGACAATTTTTACATATTTATGTTGAATTCGCTAGAATAGAAATGATTTAAAAACAATAAAAACTAATGGATTGAGTATGTCGTGTATCAATAAAGTATGTATAACATTAATATGATTATGCTTAACATAAGTGAGACCCCGAGTCCTTATCGTACAATGAATTAATGACGTCCTTTAGTGCCGCTGTAAACATGTTTTTTGTATTTGTTTTATAAAAATAAATCTGTTTTTATTGACTTACCTATGTAATTGCTGAATCAGTTCACATTAAAATTAACGGAGCTAGCGGTGTTTAAAATACCGACCATATAGTAGATCCTATGACCTATAGTAGCTTGTAAAGGTACTATAATTATATAATTAAATATGCAATGTTATGTTTAACTCATAAAAGTATAAAACTCATGATAATTATTGATAAATGGTATGGTCTGTGGTGGGGGTGGGTATGCTGGGTGCCACCACAGTCTTGTAAAAGACACTTAATTCTTAAATGTATTCAAATATAGATGCAGATACTTATTTTAAAAAGTATTTATAGATAGGTAAGTACTTTCAAATACCTACTTTCAATTTTTTTTATAAATATATTTTTAACCTTCTAAATCAACAGAACCCGATTTTCATGTTTAATGTTAATTTTATGTAGAGCATTTTAAACCATATAACATTTGGTGTAACTATCAAAAAGTATACATCTGATTTTTTGTCGAAGTAAATTAATTTTTGGTTGAGTAAAATACTCAGTAAAAAAATAAAAAACAAAGTAAATTCTTCATTTTATTTTTTCAAGCGATTAAAATTAAAACTCAAATAGAAAAATATATTATAAACTTAAACGAATAGGTAAGTATTTGAAAATTAGTATTTGATTTTAAATACAGATACTTTGAGAAAGTATTTAAAATAAATATCGAGTACTAAAAAAATATTTGAATACTTTTACTCCAGTACTTTATACAAAACTGAGGCCGGCTGGTAAATTTCTAGTTTTGACCCCTGTAAAAATAAAATTATTTGTGCTAATGTAAATGCTAAAAAACTAGTTGAGTCAGTTACAACGAATAAATTGTAGAAAAATCAGATCGCAGACGCACACATATATTATACAATATACATAGATCGTATTGGAATTTCTTTGTCATTGAAGCGTGCCATCGTAGGTTCTGTAAAACCTAAATCACAATTATAGGAAATATAGTCTAAATCAAACCACTGATATCGATGAATATTCATATTCTGACATGTGTACAAGATTATAACTGTTTAATTGAAAGTTTGAACTAATATTATATAGTAATAGCATATTATGTACCTAAAGTAATAGGTACGAGATAGGTACTTCCTAGAATATAATACGTTATAATGCATAACATATTATGCAATAATCGATACTATGTGTTGTATTTTTAAAAATATATAATTTTCCTTGAACTGGCTATAGCTGAATAGCTGATGACAAAAGTTATTTGATGAAATAAAAAGTTTTAGGATATGTTTTATACATTTTTAATAATTTCAAAATCATTCATGTATACCTAATTAAATAATATTTTAAGAGCTCCGCATCCACACTATTTATCTATACTAAAACCTCTGTAAAACTATAGTAATCAGTAGATATATAAGATATATAAGATAATAATAACATTTTAAGAATTATTATTTATAATACCTATTTTTAATGTTTTAACATTAGTATAAATTATTATATTTTACGGGGGAATGAATTGCTGTATAGACATGCTATCGTATGGTTCCCCCAAATTCGTACTCTTTATAAATTATAATAATAATACATATATGTACAGCCGAATCCATTTATTACGATTGCATATATAACGATGTTGCGGATAAAACGGGTCCCGTCCAGAAATTTGATTGGTTTTATATAATTATGTCTCATGTGCAGTAATTTTGGTCGGATGTAACGAAATCGGTTATAATGATAATTCGGATATAACGATGATATTTTGAAATGAAAATTGATTTTTTTATTTGCCTATATAACAATAAATTGGATATGTTTCGTTAAACATCGATATAAATAAGCCAGAAATATACATAGCATTAAAAATACAGTAAAATCCGCTTAGAACGATCTTCAAGGGACCTAGAGAATTAGATCGTTATATCCGGATTTCGTTGTATCCGGAACGCACAATTTTTTAATTGTTCGAAAAATTGATTTATGAAACAAATACATGTATAAATGTATGATTTATATACCTATGTAATGTATATTGTGTACATAGTACATGTAATATAATTAATTTAAAAAAAAATCAGTTATAGTACTTTATCTATAACTGGAACAATACGATTTCTTAACATATATTTCTGGCGTATTTATATCGCTGTTTAACGAAACGTATCCAATTTATTGTTATAGGCGAATAAAAAAATCAATTTTCATTTCAAAATAACATGGTTATATTATATCCGAATTATGGTTATAACCGATATCATCACATATCCGACCAAAATTACAAGGAAGTGAATCGTTTTATCCGGAATATCGTTATATACGCAATCGTAATAAGCGGATTCGACTGTATTGATATTTATGTTAAGAAATCTATAACTTATAACCTATTTGTTTGGTATTGGTTTAACTACAATAACTATAATATTACGATAAATGTGAAATGTGATAAAATTTGTTGTACATACACAAATTATAAAGCATGAATCAAAACCAGCAATAACCAATAAAAATATGGCATTTTTGAAAACAAATTTGTATCTAAATTTTAACCAAAAATATGTTTATTACCTATTTTTTTTACAAAATTTGAATCTTATAAACGACTTATAGTGAGTCTTATTATAACCGAATTTTTATAATGCACGTATTTGGATACATTCGGACCGTTCAAAACGATTTTGAGTCTAATAAGCAACTTATATAGTATATACCTACAACCTACGTGAGTCTTATAAGCGGCGTCCACTATATTTGAAACTTTGAAAGTATCTACAAATAATTTTATTTCCGAGTATTTTAAATATTTTTCAAAACAAGTGCCTGCATTTGTACCTACTTGAATACTTTAAAAAAATATCTTTTACAAGACTACCATTATGCAAAACTTAGTTAAATAAATAATAATAAATTATTAAATGCTATAATTAATTAATTAATATAGGGATAAGTACGCGTATAATACTATATTTATATGTGAAAATTAAAAATTAAAAAATCAAATCAAACTATTATTGTAATAGCGCGTAGGTCACATACTAAACACATATTACCTTTACCTAATTGCAAAAAAAAAAATTATAAAATATAAATTATTAATAAAATTGTATTTTAATTTATTGCTTGAAAATCCTAACTCGTTTTAATACAATTTCGTCTTGTGTTTTAGTAAATTGACAATGTCTTCTTCAACAAACAGACAATAGGAAAAAAACACAGGAAAAATGTTTAATATAAATGAGTGAACCAGTGAACACATGTATACTCTACTCCCAATTATTTAATAGTAATTACCGTGCACCTATAACAAAATATAATTAAAATAATGTCATAAATTATTATATTTTTCTACTATTACAATTTTTTCTTATATATATTATAGTTTAGAGAATGCTATTATACTCGTGCGTTGTTACCTCTGCCTTACCAACATACGACACACCAAATTTTCGTTCACTAATTTGAATAGTGTGCCGTTAGTTTTGATATTAGAGTGAATTTAAGTATTATCAAACTTTTAGGTAAAAACATTATTTAAGCGTCGGCGGATATTCGATATTTTCATTTTTAATCAAGATACCTACGAGTATGTGAAATAACACAAATGAAAAATTCTCATATCTCACTTGAAAATTAAAGTATACAAAAATCCGCCAACGCTTAAGCACAGATAATGTTCTTGCCTAAAACTTTTAATACTTTTATAATATGTCAATTCATTCTAATATTAAAATTAACAGCACACTATCGAAACTAGTGAACGCAAATGTTCTATGTCGTAAGTGTATATAAACGGAGACAACAAATGCATGGGTAGAGTTCACTTAATAGTTAAGCATAAGTCATATTCAGACATAAAATGATTAATATTTGAAAAATAAATAGGTAAAAAAAGAGGGTTTCATTTTAATTGAGTAGCCGTTAAGAGGACGCTACACCCGCATGTGTTGTCTCCGTCTTACAAATGTAGAACATAGCAAAACAATGTTTTGCACGGGAAAGAACCGAGAAAGCTACAATCATAATTAAGAAACGAAATTTTCACCACATAAAAAGGAGAACTTTGGCTGTGCAATATCGTTTTTATTTTTTCGATATCACTTATATGAAAAAAGTTATTATTGTTTCAAAATACATTTGTTTTTGTATTTT
>NW_019101139.1:0-15337 GCF_001856785.1 Myzus persicae | reverse complement strand
TACATTGCGATAATTACGTCGTTAATATTATACTATGCACAAATGTACAACCACGCGTATTATGCTGTAGTATTTGTTTATAGAACTCAACATTAGCCTATTTCCTGCCTACTCTATAGTAAAATGGTCTTTGCAATGTGCAATATAGGATTGCACTTGGTTCGGATGAAATTTGCCTACGGTAATTTTCTATTATGTACCAATTCAATATATAAATCTATGAAAGTTGTTTGTCTGTATAGTAAGTGTCAAGTGCACATGACATTGATTGTAGGTGACTAAAGTATGTGTGCAATTTGAATTACATAATAAATCATTGAATACGAAAAACTGTTCTCAGCGGAGAATGCTTCAGCCTGTATTTGAGTATTTCTTATTATATTTTATCATACACATCTTTATTGCATTTAGTGACTAGTAATTACCAGAGCTAGGATTTTGGTGATTTTTGCATTTTTTTCTCTTAGTGTTATACAATTCTAACCAAAAACTAAATTTGTTTCGTAATATAACAATTTAAAATATGTAATTTTTATTTTTTGTGTTAAATGTATTTTATTGCATTTTTACGTAATATTACAAATATTGCGTTCATTTTGTGTATTTAAACTATTTTTTTTTTTTTAAGCTTTTTTAATATGGTTTGTTAAGGGAATCCCAATGAGTACCTGTAGGCAATTACCTACTCCAGTCCAACGATTGAAAAAATAATATAGTTAATTGTCGATTTATCCGATAAGATTAAATATCGAACGAACCCATAACTATTTAGGTATACAATAGTAGCTTTAGTAGTGAATTCGACACGTACCTATGTGGTTCTACCTATCTTAACTGAACAAAATCCCAAAAGTTAATTAAACAGTAGGAAGCCTTTTACGTAGTTTTGTGAGCGAGTTTGGTGCCGATATTTTTTCTACGGACGGTATGATGCTTTTTTGTAAAGTTTGTAATGTTGCAGTTGCCTCCAAATAGAAATTTACAATTCAATAACATATCAGTCGAGATAAGCATGCTCGTGAAATTCAACGAAAACTGAATGAAGTGAAACATAATAATCAAGTACTATTATCTAATTTAACAAATAATAGTAATCAATCATCATTAAATTCTGATGTCTTGGAAAAAACAAATCATTCAACCATTGCAAAAGCGCTCGATAAAGCCATGTTTACATTATGGTCTGAAGGAATAAAACACGATAATGTCCTCATTTTTGTGTCTGATGCTGTCCCATATATGGTAAAAGCAGGAAGAGCCATTTGCAATCTGTATTCAAAAATGGTGCATGTTACCTGCAGTGTGGCGCATGCAATTCATAGAGTTGCGGAAGAAATAAGATCAAATTTCAAGATGTCAATAAACTTATAAGTTGCGTAAAAAAATATTTTTAAAATCACCATATCGCACACATATGTTTAAAACTCTTGATCCAGGAATTCCATTGCCACCCGAACCCTTAATCACGCAATGGAGAACCTGGCTAAATGCTGTAAATTACTATTGTGAGAATTTTTCTTATGTAATAAAAGGTTTGCTTGAATTAAATCATGATGATTCGGCTACTATAAAAGAAGTAATAAAAGAACTTATGTCTAAATCAAGTTTAGACGCCAATCTAATTTATATAAAATCTCATTTTGGTTTCATTCCTTTAGAAATAAAAATCTTGAGGCTTCTGGAATCTTATTATCAGAATAATATTCTTATATCTGCAAGATATAGATCTTATTATCTATTAATAAAATAAAAAAAATTGAGACTACATTGTCCCTTGCTCCTAATGTAATCGGAAAAACAATATCAAACAAACTGAAAAATATTTTGATGAAAAATAATCGGTTCAAAGTTTTAAAAAATATATCTGCCATTCTGGACGGTGAAAATACAACAAGTAGAGATGGTATTCCGGAAGACCTAACTTTAAATGATATGGTTTATTTCAAACATACTCCTAGCTGTTACTTCTGTGGACGCCGAACAAAGTTTTTCTTCATATAAAAACATTTTATCTGACCGCCATCGCAGCTTCCTGTTTGAAAATCTTAAGAATCATTTAATTGTGCAATACAATAATATGGGTACAGGTGAAAAAAAATATGATATATTTTTCATTAAATTATTTTAGTTTAAGCTTTTATTGATTTTTTAGAATAGTTATATCAGGAAGTGGTTACATTCACAAGTCTGTTATGTTCATAATTAATAACTAATAATAATATTTATTTTTAAAATACATTTTTTTCGCTCATCTAAGTAAGTACATTTTCGGTCATTTTTTAAGTTCATTTTTTAGTTTTTAGGTCATTTTTGCATTTTAGTGTATTTTTAAGTCATTAAAATCCTAGCTCTACTTATTACTAATTTGTATTTTTTAGTAATTTTCTATTAGTATACTACGGAATGTTAAAATCATTTTTACCAAAAACAATTAATCGCATAGGAATAGGTATCACATGATAATTATTAGGAATAATATTATTTTATATAATACCAGCAGTTGTTATTAACTATTATAATAGACAATAGTCAATAAAGACATAAGTACCTACCGTGGTAGAACGGTGTGAATATGTGTGTGATATAAATAGCTTATAACTTCATTGTGAAATTTAATAGGGAGAAGTTCAAAAGTTTCAATTCCATAGAATTATATTCTTTGAACCAAAAAAGTAATTTTTCGTTTAAATATCCAATTTTGTTAAAATGTGAACTTGAAATTTCTATAATACAATTAAGTGTGAAACACAAGACTTGTGACGTATTATATTGTTCACAGGTTCCTATGGAGGTGGAGGGCGGACGTAATTATTCAAACACGTTTTTAATAATGACCATTATTGGTGTGATTTAAAATATCTACAAATATATTGATTGTAAAATCCAAGTTTATCCTTGGTAGAATAGTGGGCATCCGTAAAAAAGATTTCAATAAATGTTTAATAATTTACGAGCATATTGTACAGAACAGAATCGCACGTAGGTTTTGAAGGTTCAGTTGAGTGTGCTTGAAAAATAACTCGGATGGCTGCATGTGCAGCGTACATACAAAGTTTGATAGTTATGGACATCACAAGAGTCGTAAGTTTAAAACAAGATATATATATATATACTCAACTGCAGCATATAGGAGCAAATCCATACAAATTTCGTGGGGAAGGGCTAACATTTTTAACGTCAATGTGAGTTGAGGGGCTTCGATCCCACACAACTAAAAAACAGAATTTTTGTCGGGGGCTAGCCTCCTGTGAGTAATGCAGTCAACACCCGAATCTAAAACTCAAAACACTCAGGTCTTATCAGTTTTAAAACATTAGGAGATATTTTTATCACATTATTCATATACTTATATACATATATAAATACAACAATAATGATAATAATCACATATACCTGTATAATAATTATTAGGTACCTATATATTTTCATGTCCTCACAAACGCGTCAAAAGTCACAAGCTTCTTACCTTGCCGTAGTTTAGTGTATATATATATATGGTCGCAAATGGACGGATTTTTTCAGCAAACGTCTACAGCGTGTTAAATTCAAAATTGTGTACAGATGCTGTTAGCCGCTGTATATTATATAATACTCGACGGGGACCCGCTCTCAGATATTATAATCATATCAGCGTGATAAATATAACGTCGAATACTGCGCGTCAGACGGACATTCGTACAATCTCGTTCGATTGTAAATCGTATTTTTAAAATAAATAATATTATGCATTATTGTCGTGTGTTTGAGCGGTAAAGTATAGGACAGCGAAAACGTATATAATAATACACCGTGGGTACACGGCTACCGGGCAACCTGCAGCCGGCACCCACACGCGACATGATTTGTTTACAATTCCTTTGCCAACATTTTGTGCGGTCGTCGTTTTAAATTTCATCGTTTACGAAGTCTGCAAATGTTATAGTAAAATTATATCACATAATACGGAAAACGACAAAATATTTATCGCGTTTGCTCTGTACTATTATATAGATTCGTAATAAATTCGCACTCGGTAGCCGGTTCAAATGTACACATATATACATATATAATATAGTATAATAACAGTTATGTTTATACGACCGGAGCGCATGCTAAGACGCCATAAATTTATTTAGCGATAAATAATTATAATATTTTAATATTATTTTTTTTTTTTTTACAATAATTTTTTACGTTTTATATAAAATGAATTTAAATTATGCATATATACCTAACCTACCTATGTATTATAAATACGTTCTGGACAAAATATTTCTCCGCGGAGATGATGTACGATGATAATAATATTATGGTGAAGGTGGTTTCGATGATAATAATATTATGGTGAAGGTGGTTTCTAAGTACCTACAATGTCCTATAGATGAAACATTATATATATATATATATATATATATGCATAAAAAAGCAATATACAGAGGTATAGAGAGGTATAATATGGGCTATTAATATTGTGTGACGCCTAAAGCTGATTCTGCCGCAGTAGTTCGAACGATTATCTGCTGCGATTTCCGTCATCTGAGACTGTACCGAGTGTGTATAAAATATGTGGAAGATAACATCTTAAAATAATAGTAGGTATATTCATATATGTATAAGTAGGTACACTAAGACACTATTAAAGGCTAATATACGAGATGTTATCCAAGTTCGTGATACACGTATTATATCGAAAATAAGTATATTTTAATTTATTCGTCTTCGTAATATACGTTTGTTTTAAGCGGATTTCTACCTATATAATAATATACTGTATATAATGTTCCTTTATAAATTTGTACTTAATTATCTTGTAAGTCGGTATCTTAAAAAACAACAGTTGTCTTAGTAAACGACACGTATTTGGCGCATATAAATAGAATAGAGTGAAATAGGCTTAATATAAATATTGTAATTGTGTTGTGAGTATCATATAGGTGATAATATATAATATGTGACTTGTACCCATTAAACTGTTACAGTCATATAATAAACCAAAGGTATTGGTCAAACAAACTATGCTGGATATATTACACCCTGTGCATTATTATAATATATACAGAATGTCCACCTTGTATTTTCATTGAAAATGGAAAAATCACTCAATGAACTATAACCCGTGCCTTTATATACTAAAAAAAAAAAGGTTGGCCGTTGAATATGATATATTTCACGGTGTTTGAGGCTCCACTTAAACGTTTTAAATCATATACCTAAACACCTCATCTTTCCTCTCTATCTCTCTCTCTCTCACTCACTCACTCTCTGCGAATGTTTTTATTATATATGAATATAGAAATCTTTCTCGAACGGCGTATTACACGCTGGCGGATTTCGTGCGGTTATTAAACTCGCATTTCACGGTTTATTGTGCACGCGGCGACGACGGCGCAGCCCGTGAAATTGGTATAATGTGTGTGTGTGTGTGTGTGTGTGTGTGTGTGTACATACAACGCCCACGAAATAAGACCTCAAAAACGGTAAATAACAATATTATTATTCCCCTCCCCGCGAGAGCGAAAAAAAATGTATCGCTTTTCTCGCTCCATACGCGCGTAGGTATACCACTGCTATAATAATATAATATTATTATATGGTTGTCCGTGGTTGCGGTCTTTTCCGCGAAATTATCTCGTCATGCGGTGGCTACATCGCATCATACATCAAAACTATTATTATACTGTACACCTATGTCGCCGTGCACAATGTCCGCGTGCACCTGAACGCCAAACCACCCCTATAATACACCTACCCTATCTGTATATACACATACCTATTTAAAAATTACAATATTTATATTGTGTTATTATATTGTGTACACAATAATGCGTACGCTGTCGTGTGTGCTGCAGCGTTGCATTATTCGCCGTATACGACTATAGTCGCGCCACCGGCCGAGAACCTTGCACGCATCGGTACACACGTACACCCCCTTACGACACACCCTTAGCCTCTCGGTATACGATACAATAATAAAACGTCATATAATACGCGTCCTCGTAAAAGTGTCATGTGTATACGAATGCTGCAGTACGGTCTTCGGGGGCGGTATCGGTTTTATTGTGTAATAATATAAATCCACACATATAGGTATGCGGGTGTACTGACTTGCAGCAGTGCCGTCGGACTGCGTTTCCGTCAGCGGGATACCTATTATAAAATAACCCGTGTAGGCGACGGTATGGACCACGGACGACCGTCCAACCCCTAAAATTCCGCGAAATCCTTTTTCGACACACAAGAACACGTGTCCGACAGGACCTCCCGCCGCCGTTGCCACCGAATCGTTCACTCCGAGCGCGCGCGTGTGTGTGTGTGTAATATACGCAATATTACATATTATTATTATTATTATTATTTATTACTACCATGTAAAGACACCATATATATATATATATATATATATATAGCTACATAACACATAACATACAATATTATATATGTTATTATCCAGTTGCATCATATACGAGTCGGGGGGTCCGCCGTGTTTTCGAAAAATTTTTCGGTATTATGCTATCCGTATCGGCCCCGAGGAGATCTCTCGTCCACCGGGCTCTCACCAATAATAATAATATTATATATGTGTAATAATAAGCGTTGTTATTATATTATACGTATATAAAGCCGTTTTCTCGGAAAACCCGTTGCGTGCGGTCGGTAGTGCAGGGTACTTATTATAGTCATGTTCCATGTGCAGCATTTTTCAGTGCAACTTTTGATTTATCGTGAGACTCGGTATTTTTATACAATAATATTTTGTGTTTGTTTACCGCGATGTAGCCATATATCGCTATATATACATATATACATTATACATATTATATACATATATTGGTAGGTATACGCGTCCAATAATGTTTTGGACTCGCTGCGAGCGAAATGTGCAGTATACATGTGCAGGAAATGAGTTCGTTTCGGCGAAACGGTTACAATCTCGTGTACATCGTTCGGCCGTTTTTGGTGAAAAACGAGACGACGACGGTATCATATAATATATACGATACGGTCCGACCGATCGGATTTTATTTTACACTTTTCGTGTATTTTCTCGCAACCGACACGAATTCCTAACGACTGTAAACGCTCCGGGCTGCAGCTACCGTCGCACTATACGTACACATTATTGCTATACACACACACACTATATAGCCGCCCGTTTGGGTGTACAAAAGAGTCAATTTTATGGGCTTCTATTATGCTCGGACCAACGTACGCGTATTTATTCTTTTCTCCGGAAATTTATCATCAGATAACATTGGTGATTTTAATTGGACACGTAGCTGTATAACATAACCGATTCTCGCGAAAAAAAAAATGCCATTACATTATTTATTTTTAAATATAGGTAGGTACACCCTTATTCCGGCGTTTAACGGAAAAATCAAGTTAACATACGATATTTCTTTTTAGCTGGCACATTACACATAGTTTATTATATTCCACCGCCGCCGTCGCACAGACTGCATAAAATAATATACACAATAATATTATGGTGATAGATAATGTGTACAATAATATAATAGATCAGCTGTACGTCCGATAAACCCGTATTATAGGTGTTTAGGAAAAATGTCATTAGTATTAATTTTTTTATTCGTCACTAAAACGGGTTATCACCGAAGATTATATTTATATTATAGTATTAAATGTCATGGTGTTGAGTGCTGTGGGATTTTTTTTGTTATTTTTACTAGACGTTTGTATAATAATATATGTTAAGTGCACCTTCAATACGCATATATATAGGAATATGAATATTTTAAAAACTTTGTTGTAGTCTGTATGAGTTGGATAATAGTTTTCTCCTTGTTCACGAAAATAGTATATTATTTCGTATATTACCTACCTACCTACTTAAATATTTTTAACGCCAGCGCCTATTTTAATAAGTACATTTAATGTTGAAGATGCACATTTCACGCGAAGACACATTTCACTTTGATAATGTAATTTATGTAAGTATATATATTTATGCGAGTGAAACAATAATATAGGTGTATTTTTTCTTTTTGGTCGGAATTATAAGAAACTTGAAAAAAATTGTTTTACCAACATTTATAATATTGGCGTTACGTTTTTTATAACCTTAGATTTAATAACATAAACTTAATATTAAAAGTTCCAAGGTATAACTACTTTTAAAATAATAATTTTATGTTGTAGAGTTGACTGTATAAAATAGTTATAGACTAATTATAGTTCTATTTAAATCATATTATATTTATGAACGATAAATGTGAATACGATAATGATTTTGGTGTGATTCAATAATTTTTAAATTCATTAGTTTTTTAGTTCTGACCAACTATTCTCTTCTTAAGCACCTGGACAATCGAAAATGTCTCAGATTTCGCTAAACTCCACTACAACAACAAAACTAAATTTGAGTAGTCTTTCTGATTAAAAATAATTATGTGTTTGTATATAAATCCAAATTAACTTTTATGATAATGAATGTACATTACCTATTGTTTCATATTTTAACAGATAGGTACCATAGACCGAGTAAAAAACTTTCTAAACTAACATTATTCACCGAGTAATTGGAGTATCTGGATTTAAATACAATATAATAAAAAAAATAAAGTATCGAATTTATTATCCTCCATGTATTACTAAGACATTTCAAATAATATGTACTTTACAAACCTGGGCACTCACTTCACTATACTTTACAAGCCACGCTTAACTTTAAATACTGTTTTCATTTATACATTATCAATGATAACGTTCTATATAAACATTTAATTATTTCGATAAGTGTGACAATATACATCACAGTTTATGAAGATTTGGTGGGTGAAAAACAAAACCACGGTAGCCGTATACGCGAAGTGGGACTAGTGTAATCAGTTGTAAACGCATAAAGGTTACAACCAGAGCGGTGGAAACGAGTTTAATGTAGTATGCGCGTTAAAATCCTAACACGGCCAATTAAAAATTTAATTAAATATATACATTTATAACGATCGCGACATTATATATATATATATATGTGGGTATTCTTTTTGACCGAAAAAAAACCTAACAGACCTATAAATTTATTATACATATATAGGTACCTGTAGTATATTATGTATATCCGTCCGTTCGTACTATATTATATTACTCGCGATGCATTATATATCGTACGCGGCGTGTGACGGTGACAACCAGAAATAATGGGCCCGTTTTGAACACAGATTGGCTTTTAAGCGGCTATATCGCTAAACATACATAATATTATAATACACGAGTACACGCGCGACGGACACAATTTTGTATAGCATATATTTTTTTACGTGTACGACATTATAACGACTACGCTCGCCTATTATATATATTATACATTGATACCCATATATATGATAAACACCATAATTAAAAGAGGGCGAAAAAAAAAAATAAAAAAAACAGAATGAAATCCGCCGTTAAGTACTACTACTACCCATATAGCTGGTCCACTCGAGACGTCGATTTATTTTAATCGATTATTATAATTCGCTGCCCGGACTTTGTGCATACGTCGTGTGTGAGTCTCAGTGCTCGTACACATTGCGTATAAATCGGATAACGTCTTGACAGCGATGTTAAAACGTGTCCAGTAGGTGTAATGTGTCTTAATCTCGAAGCGGTCGGCCGACTAGTTTTCATGAAATAAGGCAGGGATCCTCAAACTGTGGTACGCGTACCCCTCGGGGGTACTCGAAATGTTTTTCATAACGGGTACGAGTCTGGCCAACAAACCAACGAGGAAAAGATTCTTTAAAAGTCTTTATATTTTTTGATATATATTTTAGTTTAGTAACCAAGGAGGGGGTGCTCGACAAAATGTATTGATAAAAAAGGGTACAGTGTTTATAAAAGTTTGAGAATCCCTGAAATAAGGGATGATCGCGTCGAACCCCGTGCCGACGGTCGTACTCGTCTCGTCGTCGGGCCGGCGCACTCCGTTGTAAATTAAAACCTTACCCCAAAAGGGTTGTTTAATGTTTAGTGATGCGTCCAAAAGAGACAATATAGCGATGTATTATATTATATGTAGGTATATACATAATACAACACACTCGATAATATATATGTACAATTTGGACGCACATATGTGTCTGTAATAATAATAATAATTATGTACATATATATGACGTGGTGTACGCGTAATACTACATTACAACACACACGCGGGTTACACGTATAATATATTAATCGGTTTACGAGTGCGCTGCGCACACATTATCTACTAGACGCGAGCTCGTTATTACCTACCTAAAATATGTATATACATGTATTATGTCTACAGTATAATATACGTCTGGGTGAGCAAGTGTGTGTTGTTAATAGGATGTATCCGTTGGACCGTGCTATAGGGTCTTGCAGTCGATATGCGGCTCTAAAATATAAATACAATATATTATATTATAGGTTCACGCTTGGCTTGCACGATGGGAGAAAAATATTTTACTGTATATTGTGATATTGTGAAAAGGATTCGAGTGACATCTGTGAGCACTCGAATCGGTCGAACTGCGACGACAAAGAAGGTTCAGATCGGTTGGATATTTTTTTCATTCCGCAGCCTCGTCGCGTAGTATTATACATACTTATATACGTACATATCTTATACATATACGTTCGTTTTGGTGAATCGTCTGGACATATATACATCGTTACATATATAGTCTAATCTATCATATAGAAGGGTTTGATAAAAACGGACACGCCCTAGTGCTGAGCCGTGATTGCTCTTAATTTCAGTACGAAATATATTATTCACGTCGGTGCAATGCAAGTGCACCTAATTGTGCAAATGCGCAATGCATAATAAGCGCACATATTTTGCCGACATTCATTAAATTGTTAAACTCGCGTTTCTTTGTTTCCATACGATAACGCAAAGCGTCAAAGCTCCGCGGGCGGTGTTTAGACGACATTATTGCGTTAAATGTGAAAATGTCTTGTCGATTTTTGTCGCGGTAATATAATTATTATACACGAATACACGTGTATGCGTATCAATGCGGCATTATAGTATTCGCTGCAGTGTTCAACACTCTGCTCAGAGGTTCAGCCTCGCTGCAGGTGTGGGTGATCGATCGGGAGATCCTTGTACAACGACCATAATATACGTGTGTGTGCGCTGTATACTGTTCGTCGGATTTCTCGGGTTAAAACGTCTACATGACTACATATATATATAAATTTATTTACCGTATTCGATTTTCTGGTCGGAATTCGTTTATATATGTGTACTACCGTGCGATGTGTGGGCGTGTGTGAGCGTGTACCAGTGTGTGTGTGTGTGTGCACTCGCGGTTCCTACGTCTTACCTAATAAAAGCGATACGTTACAAATTTGGGGTTTCGGCCAGCGGTGCATTATCTCGGTGGAAATAATAATAATAATAATAATAATAACACATAAAGCACTTCAGGTAGCCCGCCCCGTCGTCGTTGTGTACCGTGTCGTGTATAGGGTTTTAACGACATAATTCATACACGCGCACACACACCACACACGCACACACACACACACACACACACAAACAAGACGTTGGAGCTACTTCACAGCGGCCAGCGAGAGCGCACACACATGCACACACACTGGCGAGAGAGCGAAAATCCTTTGGACGATGATTTACCGTCGTGTACAACGCGTGTGTCGTGCGCAGCCTGCAGTCTCTCCTCTTGGCAGGACGTTCGGGCGGTTATCCGCGGGAGGGCTTCTCTTCACACACACACGCACACACACACACGCACACGCACACACGCACACAAACGGGTAAGTTTTCTCCGATATCTCGGACGTCGTCTCCGCATCGTTGTTACCTCACAAGTCGCACTGACCTCGCGGGTTATTATACAGATATAACAATATATATATTATATGCGGACAAATACTCGCACACATTCCATCCCCCAAACGTATAATATTGTATACACACAATACGCGAGCGCGCACACGCACACACATGCGCACACACTCGCACAAAGGGTTTACACCACGCACTCGTGTTAACCATTCGTGTATTTGTATAATAATAATAATAATAATAATAATAATAATAATAATATTATATTCGGGCGCGAGTGTGCGTATTTTTATCTCTTTTCTTTATACTTTTTTTTCCTCTCATGCCCCGAAACCCTCGCATTCGATTCGAGAAGTAATTTCGAAATAATTCGTCACCGCGGGACCTCATCGCGCAGTGTACACTTGTATTATACGAGTCGTCCTTTCTTATGCTCTTCGTTGCCGTTTACATCGTTTAACCCATCGTCCACACACAATAATAATATATGATATTATATTAAATATATATAATATATATATATGTATATATACGCACGTTTACCGAGAATCAACGAAGAATAACATGTGTATGCACATACTTTATTATCATTATTATTATTATGTATATACGAAAAAATAACACGAATTATTATTATTATTATTATTATTATTTTATTTCCATTGTATATAATATATATATATGTGTGTGTGCGTGTGTGTGTGTAGTATGTCTTGTGTGAATCGCACCACGCATAGACGCACAAACTACAGTCTCGACGAGATTTATAATATGAATTTATATACTTACTTCGATGGGTCTGGCTTCTGTTGACTTTTTAGTCGGAATTTCGTCCACTATTCCGTGTTCGATAAAAGCATTTCAAAGAAACAACCACCCCAGTGTGACGCCTGTTACGCACAATCTTGATGGTAATAATTTTATTTTATTACATTCACCCGAAAAACACAAATTTAAATCATTACTGCACCGTTATTATCTCAGAGGCTCATCGACCAGCGAATTCTTTATTTATGTTGTGATGCTGTTTATTATTTTTTTAGCGCCTATTACCGCGAATTTTTGTTTTTTTATAAATACAGTAGTATATATAATATTCAATTTTATGCTGCGCCTACCATTTATTATTGGTTGTATAAATTATGGCGAACCTATACGTGTATATAAAAAAAAAACAATCACGACTGTCATTGTGGCTCGATACTGATATAACTAATTTGATAATATTATTTATTCGCTGCAATGATGATATTGTGTGTTCGGTCTGCATAATGGTATTTTTAATTCATTTTAGCTCGAAATGATATTCAAATATTGATTCCCTGAGTAATTAAAAACGTCATCGTAATATTTTCCTAGTTAAACTTTAGTGACGATCGTACAAAATGCGGAAATCATAATATGATATAATCCAAATTAATAAAACTATCCAATGTTTAATTGAATTTAGTATGCGAAATATAAATATTTGTTCGGTTGGTAATCAGATTTGATGACAATCGCAAATAAATTAATGGAATTTACGTTCAATTAATATTATTTAACGCGTTTGCTTAAATAGATATAATATCAGTGTCAAAACAAAAACAGTGGGTAACGACTAAAGTAGAGAATAAACAAAATATGGACGGAAACACTTTTGTTAAAAATAAAAAAATTTCACCAAGTTAAATACATTTATTCGTGTCCGGATCGTTGGTTACAGAAGACTGCAGAAGGACATCTCTTATTTTCGTCGTGTGGCGTCATTAATTACAATAATAAGAATATGATTATCATAAAATTATATGATCTCTGCATGAAATTACTTTATTGCTAGGTGTGGGACTCCTGGTCTATATTAATTAACATTATTTTATTAACATTTATACTATGACTACCTATAAAGTAGTTTTATAAAATATTTGTGAGCTACTATTAGCAGAATGTCTAAAATGTTTAAAATTTGAAATAGACCTATAACGGACACCAAATAGTTTTAAAAAAACATCTACAACAACTGAAAAATATGGGAAATTATGCAAAGTTATTGAATTGACATTAAATTTCAATTTTGGATATGAAATAAGGTTAATCTGGATAATGGTTGATGTATAGATAAAACTAATTATTTAAATACAATCGAATGATCGCGAGATAGGCAAAAATGCATTATTAATGTATTGTTATGTATCGATACACTTCATAATATTGTGTCCATTAAACAACGAGGGGTGGAAAAAACCACGCTGTTTAGTATACAATAATAATTGAATCATTATTACAACGCATATAGTTAACTACCCCCTTTTAATTAATTATTTTTATTTTAAACCGGAGGAGTCCATACATAGTAATCACCACTAACGAGTAATTTTGTTGTCCCCGCGTCCTTTTAATCAAATGGGAAGCTGCTGTCTCGTGACCACGTTAAAGCGCGCGCACACGCCTGGCGCTTTCAAAATACGATTATTTATATTCTGGTTCGAGTCTTTCGAAAGAAAATAAAAAAAACTAATACGTTCACATTTATACGGACACTATAATATACGTCCACTAGATCAGTATGCGTACTGCAGTCTAGCACTCCAACTATACTCATATCGTATACTTTATAGCATAATAGATTAGGTACACCTATATACGGCATAATGTATATCATACACACAATATTATGTTATATACTCATACGTGTACTACGGCTATACGAAAACAAGTGATATTTATGATAGAACATTATCTACCATGAAACGCCGACGTCGTATATTATATACATATTTTGGAAATTTTCTCGACTACTTAAATTGTTTTTGTCTGTTTCTTGTTGGCCCGGCCGGGGACATTTTAAAACATTTGAATTGATGCATATAGGTACTCTGCTGCAGTAAAACTACATCACGAGTGTATCTCGAGCTGTGTCGCCCGTGCGAGCTGCTGGCTATCGCGCAGAAATTCCATAAAATTTTGTGGGGTGCGCCGTCGCTGCGAGTCATAAAAATTGTCCATCGATCGGTGTACGGCCGCACTTATATTAGCCGCCGCGTAAAGGTAGGTTATATCAGCTAAATACTCTTGTGACAATTTACAGTGCTCAAGGTTATTATTTTATCCACCTGTGTCCGTCTTTAATATATAGGCTGTGATATTTTTTTTACGATTATAACGGACGCGCGCTATAGCTTCAGCTATATTATTACATAACGGTTATACAGGATGACTATAACCAAGCATATATGATCACCCCCCCTCCCCCCCTTTACCATTTAAAAGTACAATTTTGATTTTTTCAAATTTTTCAAATACATATACATCAGGTGTTTTGTATACCATTTAAATAGTGTCCTAGATGTGGAGATTAAGGGGGCTGCACCGTAGCATATTTTAAGGAGTACTATTTAGGCAATTCATGTGACATATAAATTAATACTGTATCTATGTGTGAGTAGTAAATGAACATTAGTGTGCGTAATCCGTTATCGCGTTGATCGCGCGAATTCTGCTTATTCGGCGGGCGCATGAGCGGGTGTCTTTCCAGTTAGCAGTCTTTGTTATCTTTCATATACGAGTATTCATAACAAAATAATATTGTAAATAATA
>NW_019101138.1:0-15248 GCF_001856785.1 Myzus persicae | reverse complement strand
TAAAGCTATTTTTTTTATGAATTATCACGTTCAAATTTTCATTTTTCGTTAATCTGTTGATGAGATATTGTTCCTCAAAGTTCGGTGGTTTTAGGAGGCGGTTATTGTGTGTAAAGTAAATGTGTTATACCTCGCCAGTAGATACCACAGTTATTAGGGTTTGTAAGCCCCAGGTTTAAAGATATTACATTTTAAAATCAATTCAAGTAGGTTAGGTTAGGTTGAGTTGTGCCCCTAAATGTATGGGTGTCCGCCGTTCGCCCCACTGAAGGTGATTTCGGCACTGGTCATAATAATTCTTATCGATTATAAAGACCAGAAGTTAAAAGTATTAAATCCTATATCGTTCGAACCCAAGGTAGTGATAATCATCGTGCTTATTTGCTACCAGCAACAATAATTTATTGTCATGATGTCATATTTTAAGTAATTGGACCATTAGTGTTCCTTACGCATACTCGCGTGTAATCCCCTAGACCCCATTAATACCTATTAAGTACGGAGTACCGACAATTTGTGACAACGGACCCAACAATACAAAATTGATGTCTGATTAGACTGAATTGCGATTAGGTAATAACAGATAGTACCTAAATAATATGTTTATCGTGCTCTGTGCTGATATCACAGAATAGATTTAATCTGTGCCATAGAGTAAACTCTATGATCTGTGCAGCTGATATCGTGGTTCCGTGGTTACACGATATGGAAGTATACCTCATACTGGGTTAGCGTTAATCACACAACAATACTTTAGTAAATAAACGGTTAGGTTATAAGATAATAATTACTCATAAGAACATATATTGAATCGTGACTCGTGGTCGTCGGTATTTTATTTTTTTAATAAAATACTTAAATACCTATTAGTTCTTGTATAATATAATATAATTATTGTCTTATTTACCACATATTGTATTTTATTTAATAATTGAATACTTTAATCAATCATATTAGTACCTAAATTGATTAATCACACTTGAATTGGATGACTGGCGATTACATTTGTACAATTTATTGGTAAGTACTATGTTTTACCAGTTGGTAATTGCAAAAATTAAAATAAATAATACAATATGTCATTAACTTTAGATATTTTGATTTCAGCTTAATCATTTATACATAATACAGAGTGATTCAAAATTTTAACATATAAATATTCAAATTAGTGAAAAATGTATGGTACAAAAGTTTTTTGATTTAGAAACATCTATTACGATTTCACAATTTTGTAATTATTAACAACATTTAATGGGGGTTTTGGGGGGTCAACTTTAGAAATTCAAATGGAAACCTATAACCTATACTTTTTTGCAATCATAATGTGGGGGAATTTTTTTAATGAAATCTGTAATACTTGTTCATATATTTTACTATTTAAATTTTATTTACAATATGATATGTATCCAAGTCATAGTAATGATAATTTATTGATAACATATGGAAATATATTTGATTTTTTTTGTTTCTTATTATTTTTTTGCTTATTATATTTTATAAGTATATTATATCCATAGTAGATCAATTATTTAAATATAATTTTCATGTTTTTGTGCTTTTTTTCTGTGCATATTATTTGCAATTTATCAAGACACACATTCGTATTACCATTCCAAAAATACTTATATTCTATTCATAATTTTCAATGATTTATCAATGGATTAAATATTGTTAATCTGAGGGAGTAAAAATGTCTTAAAGGTATTCTAACATTTATAACTTTGCTTCAAAAACCACTATTAGGTACTGAAATTGTAGTCATTTCAAATAAAATTATTACTTTTTAATTTAATGAAATCAGTTAAAAATCATCTTTTAATTGTGTTACCCACTAAATTTACCTTCAATTTATTTTATTGATGTGAAAATGAGCCATACTTTTCTGTGATTTTAATATCTATAAGTACTATTATATTTCTTTCTCTATAATATGCATACGTAGTATTGTATTTATTGTATTCAATTTGCTAATACATCACTCATTACTTATACAATTTTTAAGCGTGGTTAATTTGATGTGGTAAATGGTAATAATGTAATTCACATTATTATTTATTATTTTAAATTAATTATCATTAGACCTCTACCGTGACATAGTGTCTGCAAGTCAAAAATGATATATTGAAGACTTATTAATAAATTGATAAACAAATTACCATTACCAACATTCAAGTTAATAAATCCAAGTAGGTGTCTTAATTGGCTGCTGGTAAAATTTAAACTTAAAAGTAACATATTATGTGTTTGTTTAAGTATACAATATATTATTATGTATTGAGTATAAATATTGAGATATATATTTTAAGATTATTTAACTAAAATATTATCATGATTTTAGTTACTTGTCAAGATTTTTTCTATAATTCTGTAGTGTCATCAATTATTGAAACAATTTAACACATTTTGTTAATTAAAATGGCTTTATACATTTAAAGTTAGAATACCTAATGATATTCATACTAAACCTATCTAATGAATTTCACTTTGCTTTGAAACAACTTTCAAAATGTAATATTATTCTTAATTTTCAATTTTAACTACCTAACTAATTCCTTTTAGACAATTCTAAATTATGAGTAATCTTATTGTCTAGTTAATATTTGTATTTTCAGTATAATATTGGCAAGCATACATTTTTAATTTTAGAATTTTCAAAACTGCCTATATGTATATTATTATTTATTATAAATCAAAATATTTCCAAGTGTTCACAATAGTTTTCAACTTAGTAATATTATTAATATTAATATTTAAAATAAATGATGGGTAATTCAATCAATTTTCAACTACCTTTGACATAAAATTCAGAAGATCCTGTATATTATTATTCATACTGCTATGTATAATTACATTTGAAAATGGTAACTGTGAAAAATAAAAATAATGTTTCACATATTGGATTTAAATATTTCAACAGACTACAAAACAAATAAAGTATGTATAAATATTTTTAATTGTTACATTATTTAATTATTATATTGAGAATTCAACTTTTTAGATATTCAAGACAATTGCAAAGGAGTGGGAAAAATCTAGCTGGATTAAGTACATATTACCAATGATGTGTATTGAAACTAAAAATATTGCTAATTTTAATGTTTTGTACTCTGTATGATATTTTATAATTAATTTAAATGAGGTGACAACATCAATCATTACAACTTAAAAGATAAAATAATGTATGTTGTGTTTAATACACACAATATAATATGTAGATTGTGAAAATCAAATTAAGAATTAAAAAAAAATAAAATAGGTATGTTATTAATAATTATATTTCTATTATTACAAATAGTAACACTAGTATAAATGCTCAATGTAAAGTATTTAAAAAATATAAATTATTATTAATATTTTTTTAATGATATTAGTATTACATTCTATAATGATTAATACTAAATTACTTTTGTCAACGATTGGTGTTGTCATTAAATAATAATTAGTACTAAATTCAAGTTAGAATATTATTAACACCATTTTTAAATTTTACTTTTTAGGTCTGGGGTGATTAATAAGTTTGTTTTAATTTTTTGAATACATGTTTTATCTTTACTCATATTTTGCATAACTGTACGAAACATTTTGATTAAACTGTATCATCATTTTGAAATAGATTTTTCATAGTCCTGGGCTTATTAAAGTAAAATTGTTTAATGGTTTATAATAATATCAATATAAAATGTGAGGGATTCGGTCGTGAACAGGGTTCAGGGCTAAACACAACCTAAAATTATCAAATCCACCGTTTGAAAAAAAACATTTAAATAATCAAAATTAAGCAATCTAAAAATGGTTATTCTCTCCTTAGTTTTTGTTATTGGTTATCACTTGCATCATATTAAAATAGAAAATATACTTTAAAAAATGTTTAATGTGTTAAAAAGAACACTCTAAAATGTGGGGTGCTATAATGTTTCATATTTCACTGTAATAATGATAATTAAATCTAAAAAATAAGGGCTGCTAAAGATGCTTTTTCACCCCCTAGTTGCACCAATGGTCTCGAACCCTGTTTATGACATTGAAAATATAATTTTTACATAAAATATAATTATTTAAGTTTATCAGTGCCTTATGTATTTGGATGTATATCATTGTTATTTAAATACCTACCTATTGATTAAATTTATGTGATTGGTCAAAAAGACCTAGTTCTACAAAGTATATTACAACTATTGAAACAACCTATAATTTAACTTTTCTATGTTCTTTTTCAACTGTCCCTATAGTAAATACAATTATTTCCAAATATTATGTTACATTAAATATGTTAAATATACATATGATTCTAAATAGCTACCCTGAATACATTTTGTGAAAATTGATTTGTAATTGTTTTAATTATGATTAATCAATAAATCACTGTTTGAATTATCGTCTATGTAATTTTTAGTATATTTCATAATATTTTAAATGCACTTTAACGTATATTTATAATGAAATTCTAGCAAGTGATTATGAAAGGCGACTAACTTTTGTTGCACATTCAGGGGCGTACTCAAGGGGGGGGGGGGGGTTCGTGGGGTTTGAACCCCCCCCCATGACCTCACTAACCGATGCACTCTTGTGCGTTCTTGCGTATACATAATATAATTCACAGGAGCAATTTTCTAAAATTTTTCTAATTTTATATCAACATGCATTATACAACGATTACAAGCATTATCTGTTAAGAACTGTATTATGATAACCAGATAACATTTAAATCAAACATGTTCACCGTTAGTGATTACTGGTAACTGGTTAGTATTCTCTTATCAGTACTATCTAGTAAAGTGGTTATCGTATATTGTGTGTTACTGTCGTTAGTCGTTACTGATTATCATTTCAAAATTGAAACTTTATGTGCGGACTTGAGAGACTTTTTGTTACAATAATTAATAAAGATGTCACAAAACAATAAAAATAAAATTACAACATTTTTTACTAGAACCCTTAACATTGAACCCTCCAATAATCTTAAAAGGAAACATGAACACGTTAATCAATCGGAAAATGAAACAATCCAAAATAATGTAAGTACCTATAAACTAGACACACCTATGTAAATTTATTAATACACTGCGAATGCTGCATCTATGCATGTTATTTATTTAAGTTGGAATGTGCTGTAAACGTAGTGCCATCAGTGCCGAAAAATGATATCGGATTATTTATTAGTAGAAGCTTATCTGATGTTGAAAAACATATAGTGAGTATATACTATGATACATCATGATTTTATATTTTCTAATTAGGACAATTAGGTAGGTATTATTTTAACTATATTAACATTTTAGGTGTTGACAAACTTATGGTCACCACCATTGAATTACTTATATCCATTACTTGAACAACATACCAAAAGAAAAATCAAATTTCAACATCATTGGTTAGGGAAATTTAATTGGTTATGCTATTCTGAGCAATTGCAAGGTGCATTTTGCAAATATTGTGCAGTTTTTGCTAGAAGTGGTGGTGTTGGAAATCAGACTTTGAGCAGCCTTGTAACAACTGCTTGCCAAAATTGGAAAAACGCTTTAAAAGTAGTTGAAAAGCTGCTTGCTTATTAGTTATTTAGTCATTTTTAACAACTTTTTTCATTATGAATGTTGTAAATATAATAATAATTTGCAGGTATTTGAAAATCACAGCAACAATGACTATCATAAAACTTCTGTATTAAAAGGTGAAAACTTCATACAATTATTTTCATCTAACAAACCAAACATTGTTGAGATTTTAGATAGTGAAAGGTATACAAATTTTGTTTTAATTAATATATGCACTTATTGACTTATGCACATGCAACTTGATACTTAGAATGAAACAAAAAAAACAAAACAGATTGAACCTTATTCCTATCATTGAATGTATAATATTATGCGGTAGACAGGAACTTGCCCTACGTGGCCATAGGGACTCTGGTCCAATCAATTTTAAAAGTATGAATTAAAATTATGTTTATTTAAGGGTGTGACATAATTGTTTGTATTTTTATTGTAGGTGAAGCTGAACCATATATTAACGAAGGCAATTTCCGTGCAATTCTTAAATATAAGGCAAAAGATATGGTTGATTTTAAAAATTTTTTAGAGTGTGAAAGTCGTTACAAATACACTAGTCCAAATATCCAAAATGAAGTTATTTCTTCTTGTGGTGATCTAATATTAGATAAAATTGTAAAAGAAGTTAATGTAGCCAAATGTTTTTCCGTATTAGTGGACGAGACAACTGATGTTTCAGTCAAAGAACAATTGACATTATGTATACGATATGTGGTAGGCTCTGGAAAAGATGTATGTTTAAGTGAAAAATTTTTAAAGTACATTGAAATTAATAGCTTAACTGGAAAAGATATTGGATCTACTATTATAAATGGTAATTATTGAACAATTTGATAATTTTGATATAGAAAAAAATTATATTTTTTCTTAATGATTTTATTACATAGGTTTAAATTCATGCGGTATTGACTGCAACAATATGTACGGTCAAGGTTACGATGGCGCTGCAAATATGGCTGGGCGCTTTAAAGGAACCCAAACTGTTGTAAGGGAAACTTATCCTAAGGCCTTATATGTACACTGTGCGGCACATTCGTTAAATTTAGCCGTGTCTGCTGCTTGTGGTATTCAGGCGATAAGAAACTGTTTGGGTGTGCTTGAAAAAATGTACTGTTTTTTTAACACACCCAAACGTAAAAATGTCCTGTTAAATTTTATAAATGAAGGTAGTTTAGACACAAAATCAAAATCGCTCAAACATCTGTGTGCCACAAGATGGGTAGAACGGTACACAGCGGTTAATGATTTCGTAGAATTATTTCCTTTTGTTGTTGTTGCGTTAGAACATATTATATCAGAATGGAATGATACAACATCAACTGATGCTAAAATGTTACATAAAGCTATGGACTCAGAGTTTATAATTTCTCTCCAAGTTATTAAAGTAAATATGAGGAACCCTTTTTTTTTATAAAAAATCATTTTTAATAAAAATTCTGTTTGATTTATTAGTTATTGTTTTCATATGGTTTACCTTTATGTAAACTCTTACAAAAAGTGGATATTGACCTGAAAGAAGCAGTAGATCTTGCTGAAGCCAGCATTACTACTTTGCAAAATGTACGTGAAAATATAGGTGAAGAGTTTAAAAAGTTATTTAGAGAAGCTGAGGTAAAGATCAAAAACAAATGTGTTACTTATTAACTATTACATGCACTTGTTATTTTAGAAAATGGCCGATGTATTAGATATCAGCATATCGATGAAACGGTTGAATAAACGATGTATAAATCGTGCCAATCCTGATATCAACGATCCTGAAGAATATTATCGTGTAACGATAGCTATACCGTACATTGACTCGTTTGTTCAACAACTAAATGAGAGATTTTTGTGTCATAAAAATATATTTAAAGGTTAGTTATTTAATTTTCATTTATAACATACAATTTAATTAATATTCGTTTTATAGGATTTCATAGTTTGTTTACTGGTTCATATTCTGATGACTTTGGAGAAATCATACAGTTTTATCTTGATACTAATGAACAAACTGTTTTATCAGAACTACATTTGTGGCGTGCTATATTAAAAAAAAATGAAGAAGATCCAAAAAATAGTTTGGAAGCATTGAGGCTGTGCAAGCAGGAGTTATTTCCAAATATTCATCGTTTGCTGCTTATCTTATGTACTCTACCAGTATCGACAGCAACACCAGAGCGTACATTCTCATGTTTAAAAAGGTTAAAAAGTTATCAGCGTAGCACAATGACAGAGGTATTTCTTCCCATATTTATTTTAAGATTAAAGGACAGCTTGTTATAATTTAAAAATATTTCTTCTTTCAGACTCGTCTGAATGGTTTGACGATGTTGGCAGTACACAAAGAAGTGTCACTTACCGCCGACGAAGTTATAAATGAATTGGCTAAAAAACCAAGAAAACTTAATTTTGTTCTTTAAATAAACATTTTTCATTTTTGAAATTTATTTTCTGTAGAGTACATTACCATGTTTATATTTAATATTTTTAAAAAGGAGGTGACAAAGTCCCCGTAATAAAAAACAAAATGTTCAACCCCCCCCATTGAAAATTCCTGAGTACGCCCCTGTGCACATTGTATGGTAAAATTAGAAGAAGATCCTCAATTTTTAACAAATATCCTTTGGACTGATGAGGCGAGATTCCACAATAATGGACAAGTAAATGACCACAACAATCACTCTTGGAATCATTCAAATCCCCACTGGATAAATGAGACCAATAAGCAAGTTCGTTGGGGTGTGAATGTTTGGTGTGGGATTATTGATGAGCATTTAATTGGTCCATATTTTTTTGATGAAAATTTAAATGGAAAGATATATTTTGATTTTTTGAAAAATGATTTGCCAATTTTGATGGAAAATATTCCCATTCAACAGCGTTTGGATTTAATATGGCAACAAGATGGTGCACCAGCACATAATACCTTGGCTGTACGTGCATATCTTAATGAGATGTATGGAGACAATAACTGGTTTGGTACTCACAGCCCCATTATTCAATGGCCACCTCGTTCCCCTGATTTAAGTGTTCTTGACTTCTTTTTTTGGGGCCATCTTAAAAATGAAGTGTATAAAGAAAAATGCAATAGTGTGTAGGAACTTAAACAAAAAATAAAAAATTGTTGTAACAAAATTGAAAATTCAATATTGAAAAAATCTACATCCACTGAAGTATTGAAACGTTTAAATTTTTGTTTAAGTGAAAATGGCAAGCAGTTTGAACATAAGTTAAAATATAAATAACGTGTATTCTATAATGTATTTCTTATTCAAATTGTATACAAATAAATACCTACGTATAATATGTATTATAGTTAATGTATATGTATGTTACATTTTTTTCATTCTTAACCAAAGAGTTTGTTAAAAATTATATTTAATATGAATTCTTATACTTACGAACGAATTAAGACGAATTAATTAGAAGTATCGGTCGTTGACGCCATAGCACTATGCTAACAATTATAATAGTCAGTAACAGACTATAGACAACTACACTACAGCAGTGATTTAAAACATTAAATAAACAGTTAACAGTTGTTGCAACTGTAGTAGAAACTGTCTACTAGAGTAACAAAAACAGGTTTTTATTTGTGACATAAATTAACAGTAATATACTGCTACCATTTATTTTGTAAATACACATATTGGTAACACTGTATTTTCTTTACGATAGACAGTAATGAATAATGATAAACCATGGTTCATGGGGCATGGACAACTTTACTTATGGACTAAAATAATTCTGTATTTCCGACTTCCGTATGTTACTATGTTAGTATGTTACTCTATGGTGTGTTGTAGTCGGCATAGAATAGATAGATTGTGATCGAACTATTGAAGTCACAAACAACAGAAGCAGTCCAATTAGCTATACCAATAATATGATCGCGTGTTATTGTAGGTAGGTAGGTATTATCAGCTATCAGGTACAAGGAGCACCGCTCTATCTTGGGTCGAATTTATAACTTAACTTCTGGTCTTTATAATTGATAATAATTATTACGACCACTGACCAGTGCCGCAATAACCTTTGTGGGGTGAACTGCGTGACTCCCTGAAAAATGGGCAAAATAAAATACATTTAGGGGCTTTAAGTACTTTATGAACTGATTTGAAAATTGTAATATCTTTTGCCCTGGGACATAAAAATCCTGATAGTTGTGGTATCCATTGACGAGGTATAACACATTTACACACAATAACTACTTCCCAAAAACACCTCACTTTCAGGAGCAATATCTCATCAACGGATTAACGAAAACTGAAAATTTGAATGTAATAATTAATTAAAAAAATAGTTTTATTCAATTATGAAATTTTAAGTATAGGTTACCATTTGAAAATCAAAAGTTGATAGTGGTTTACCTAATAAATATAAGGGTGAACAATTTAAAAAAAATATACAATTTTAGAACAGCGTAAATCTACAATTTTGGAAAAAAATTTTTTTGAAAAAAGTCAATACTTTTTTAAATAATGAGTGTTGTTTGATAAAAGAATCACCCTCTATATTATTTCTCTAAGTTATTATTATTAATACTATTTTTATTATTAAGGTATCTGCTTCAGTTGCTGGACAATTACCGAATGTGCCAACTTTAAAAAGAACCGTTCAGCGAGTTCGTCAATCTCATTTAGGAGCTCCAGTTAATCCTCAAAATTTTAATTTTGAAATTCCAGACCAATTCACGAAAACAACGAGCGGTGAGCAATTTTATACAATTTGATAATAAATCTGATTCTATTATTCTGTACAAAACGGAACCTCGAATTAATGGTTAACTGTGACAATTGGTTTTGTGACGGAACATTCTCATGTGCCCCTCAAATATTTCAACAACTTTATACTATTCACGCTGTTTATTATTCGAACGTTATTCCTTCTGTGTATATTTTACCACCCGATAAAAAGGAAAATACACATAAATTAATGTTTCAAGCTTTAAAGTCATTAATATCTAATTTAAGACCGCTTAATATAATGATGGACTTTGAAATGAATGCTGTCAAATCTGAGTTTCCAAATGCATCTATAAATGGATGTTTTTTTTTCATTTATCGCAATGTGTATGGCGTCACGTTCAAGAAACTGGATTACAAAAAAAAGATAGAGAAAATTCAGATTTTGCATTATACATTCGAATGTTACCAGATTTGGCGTATGTACCAACAAATAAAGTTGTTGATGCATTTGAGAAATTTTTAGACACAGATTTTTATATTCAAAATGAAGATGTATTGATGCCATTAATAGATTATTTTGAGGGAAATTGGATTGGTCGTTTACACAGAAGTAAAAAAAGAAGAGAACCTAATTTTCCAATAAATATATGGAACTGATATAATTTAGTATCTGCTGATTTACCCTGAACAAATAACTCCGTAGAAAGGTGGCACAATTGTTTTTCTGCAATGTTAAACTCTTCATCGCACCCAACAATATGGAAGTTCATAAATGCATTGCAAAAAGAGGAACAAGTAAACAGAATGAAAATAGAGCAATATGTTGCAGGAATGGAACCACCACCAAAAAAAATTTATAAAGATCGGAGTGCTAAAATCAAAAAAATTTGTTTAGATTATGATAATAGAACAATTGAAGACTATCTTAGAGGCATAGCACATAACTTCCAGTTACAGATATAATATTTTTAGGCAGCTAAATTTTAATTATGACTTATAAATTATAACATATTATACTTGATAATTTTTAGTTAATAAAGATTTTTATATATAATTTTAATTATGGCTTGCAATATTTATTACTATGTAGTATATTTTTTTTGATAATTGTTTGGTCATTTAATTCTTTAGTATGCTACAAATTGTCAAACTCTCAAAAGTCGCTCGCAATCAATTTACGCGCTATAAATTGACCACTATCAATTGTCGCGCTATCAATTATCTATTGACGTATATCCTTTTTTTCAATACACCCAAACGTAACAATGTTCTGCTGTCTTGTATTGAAAATAGTGATACTGATAAAAAAGTGAAAACTCTTAAACGTCTTTGTGCCACAAGATGGATACAACGATATGATGCGGTTCATGATTTTGTTGAGCTATTTGAGTTTGTCTTAGAAGCATTAGAGACTATTTCAGAGTGGAATGATTCATCAGGTTCCGCTACAGATGTAAATTTACTACTAAAAGCTATGGATTCTGAGTTTATAGTAGTGGTGGGAATTATCGTTCCTTTTGTGGAATCGTTCCAATCGGTACAGGTACAATAAAGTACCGATTACAAAATACTCGTTACATCGGTACAGTCTTTATTTAGTTACACTTGTACAATAGTTACTCAGATTCGTTTTGTTCGCGCCGAACGATCAAAACGCATATATTTAAATGTGAACTCGTCCTTGAATAGGTTATTTATGAATGAATATGCTTCGTACTTTGTAGGTTCATTATACAACACTATTATTGCATTCGGAAAAAATGAGCTTTAAATAATAAATTTATACCAGAAATGCTATGTTTACAATATTTAAGTTATAATATAAATATATGCGTTTGAAACGCCTAATCGAAAATTCCCTCTGTTTTAATATTATTTCAATCAGTACAGTTAGTAATTATAATTAAGTACCGATTCATAAAAACACATTAAATAAATAATAAATAACTGTTTATTTTCAGCAGAAATAATTTTAAAAATAAAAATATAAAAAAATCACTTTACCCTTATACTTTAAAATATAAAATAAACTGAAACTTCCAAAATTGACTTAAGTACTTGCCTAAGCCTGAAATAATTTTATAGATAAAAATTAAAATAGTATTTATTTAATAATTACTGTTTAAAAATATTAACATCTCCGCGTTTTTTGTTGACAATCTATTTCGTCTTTCGGAAATGGTGTAGCCAGCTTTTGAAAAGGTTCTTTCGCTCAGGACTGATGTTGATGGTACACATAAACGCAACAACATTAAATCGAATAAATTTGGATAAATTTTTTTTCTGTCATTCCACCATTTAAGTGGATCTGATTTTCGGTATATTATAGGTTCATTCAAATATCTATCCAACTCAACAATAGCTTCAGATGTTGGAGTGTTGACTGAAGTTGAAGTTGACACCTAAAAATCATAAACTAATTGTATAAACCATTTAAATATCAAAATATCAATGATAATATAATTTATTTACATGAGAGTCAAACTGTTGCCAAATTTCAGAAGTCGCATCTTCACGATCGGTCGGTATGGTTTTCTCATTATCTTCATTTTGTACTGAACAAATTTTGTTTAAATGAATAATTCCCGCAACTCTTTGTTTTATATTTTCGTAAGTTTTTTGAAATGTATACGTATTACTAAACGCTTTTTTCTTGAAACGTGGATCTAAAAGGGTTGCTTCTGTTAAAATAGGCTGGTTTTCAATATTTTCAAATTTTGTATTGGCTTTTGTTATCATTTTAGAAAGCATTAAATGTATAGCACTTGGTAAATTAGGTCCTTTTTCTTTATTTTTTATATGTAAATGTAATGCTTTTATTGAAATGATTACCTTTGAAATTGAAATGCCTTTTTCACTACTTAGTTCAATAGTAACTTCTTTAAACGGTTTAAGTATAGCACAGTAGTGTTTTATTAGTTCAAAGTCTTCGTGAATTAAATTATCCATATTACCTATTATTGCAATTGTACTCATAAGAGGTTCTTTAATATCGATACACCGTTGAAACATGTCATACGTTGAGTTCCACCGGGTACAAACGTCTTGAATTAACTTTAATTCCGGGTACCCCATTTGTTTTTGTGTATTTTTTAGTTTTAAATTTGCTTTTGTACTTTGTTTAAAGTATTCAACGATGGTTTTTACTTTTTTGTGAACGTGTTTTATTTCACCTAGTCCGGATTGTGCAATTAGATTTAATGTGTGTGCTAGACATGGTATATGGCGCCAATTTTGATTCATGCCGATTGCTGATGTTATATTCGCAGCATTGTCACTTACAGCAACTTTTACTTTTTCTGTTATGTTCCACTCTTTAAAACAATCATTTAAAAATAATGACAAATTTACAGCTGTGTGGGACTCCACCACGTTGAAACACCCAAGTAAAAATGTTTTTAAAATACACTCTTCTGGATCCATAAAATGTACAGTGACAGCAATAAAACGATCATTATTTAGGGAAGTCCAGCCATCAGTTGTAAATGAAATATATTTGGCATTCAATAAATTATTTCTAACTTTTTCTTTTGCTTTTTCATACAACTGTGGTAAAATACATTTCGAAACAGTTTTTCTCGATGGTAACTGATACCCAGGATTTAATAAATTTTTTTTTTTTTTGAAAACTGCCTGATGGCTTTTTTATTATAATGATCAATGATCTTTAACAATACATTTCAGAGGTATACATAAATATAAGATACTAATGAATAATATTTTGTAGATATATATAAACAAAAACATGTTTGGGTTATCACTCCCAATGGAGAGGCCCGGTCTTAGTCTAACATTTTATACTAAGTCATATGGTCTTCGGCGTTTGAGACGCCTTATGTCTTGAGAGTTGTCAAGTAGTTGAATTGCTGCTGGATTGGTGTGTTGATCTAGCTTTATCTCGTGTTTTCGGGCAAACTTTGTAATCTCGTCCTGGACTGAGGGCATCATCAAGTCTCGGTGGATAGTGTTATTTCTGTCGTACCGGTACGCTGCGACAATAGTACGGAGAGCAATGTTTTGACAGCGTTGAATAATCTCAATATTGGACTTACTGGCACAACCCCAAAGTTGTATTCCATAGGTCCATATTGGTTTAATTATCGCTACGTACAAAAGACGTTTGCTTGTAAGGTCTAGTTCAGAGTGTCTTCCGATTAGCCATTAAAGTTTCCTCAATTTATCTTTAATTTGCAACTTTTTCTGTCGAACGTGATGTTTCCAGTTTAATCGCGAGTCAATGTGCATTCTTAGATATTTTGCAGCATCGTTCTGTGGGATGATCTGTTGATCCAACATTACTGGATAATAAACTCTTTTACGCAAAGTGTAATTTACGTGTACCGATTTGTCACTGTTAATTTTGATTTTCCAACGCTTAGTCCAGTTGGAGACGTTGTTAAGTGTTCGTTGAAGTTGATCAGTCGCAGTCTGCTGATTTTCATCAGTTGCCAATATTGCTGTGTCATCGGCAAACATGGCTGTCATTGAATAGTTGTTAACTGGAATGTCAGCTGTGTAAAGTAAGTACAAAATAGGCCCGAGGACACTTCCTTGGGGTACTCCAGCTGATATGTTTTTCCAGTCAGTTATTGCTTCTTCGTGAATAACTCTGAACTGACGTTCAGACAGATAGGACTCGATAAGTGCGCACCAAGTATGCGGCAATTGTTCAAGTAGCTTAATAAGTAATCCTTTGTGCCAAACTTTATCGAAAGCTTGCGCAATATCGAGGAATACTCCACAGCACTATTTTTTTTTTCTTCCAGTGCCTTGTTTATTATATTTGTGACACGATGGACCTGTTCAACTGTTGAGTGTTTACTCCAGAATCCGAACTGGTGTTCAGGAATAAGCTGTTTTACTTCTATAATTGGTTTTAGACGCTTTAAAAGTAATTTTTCGAATAATTTAGATAAGCTTGGAAGAAGCGATATAGGTCTGTATGAAGTTATTTGTTCAGGAGGTTTTCCTGGTTTAAGTAGCATGATGACTTGAGCTCGTTTCCATTGTTTAGGAACGTATTCTGTACGCA
>NW_019101137.1:0-15407 GCF_001856785.1 Myzus persicae | reverse complement strand
AAATGATTTCATAATATTATATATTAATAAATCGACGATAAATAAACAACGCCGTATGATAGTGTAATGTATATAACTGTTAAGATAACCTGAAGCATAGTGGTGATTTCGAGATATATTGAACAAATCTTCTCTCAACGTTCGCATTGCTCGTTTTCTACTGTTAAAAATACGGCCATGAACTGGCTCCAAATGTGGAAAGAGCTTAGGTGTACTGTGTACTGTGTGTAGGAGGTGAGTCGAATAAGAAGCAATTATTATGAAGCTACACCAGCCACGCGCTCGCGTCAATGATCGTGTGAATTGTGGTTTCATGCGATTCCTCTGAAATTATTTGTCGAATATAAAATCATGATTTTTACAATTTTTGATACAAAGTTTTTACCTAATAAATGTTCTAAACTTAAATATTATATTATAAAAAATTAAGTCATACTTTATATTAAACATCTCTTTCCCGTTATTTATGCTAGGTCAATAATAAAACATTTGAAATCAATATCGTATAATAATAATTTAATACTTTTTGAAACATACAATTTTTTTAAGAAATAATTACTAAGTTAAATGTTTATCATGGTAAAAATCATAAATAATATGACTTACTATGGTAAGTTTGTGTTGTTTAAACCTAATATTACATTTTAATTTATAATAGACGATTTGTTCGACGGTTTTTTTTTCATCATACATTATAGGAACTAATTCAACTGTGTGATTTTCAAATACAACACTCACACAGTGAAAAAGTTCCTTTGATGTATGACAAAATAGGTAATAATATTAAAAATCTTAAGAAAATAAAATTACGAAAATTATAATATACAGCAGTATTAAATATTTAGTGACAAAGAAAAATAGTAATATATATATTTGAGTATACAATAGTATATTGCAAATATAAAAATATTGTGTTTTCATAGGTACAAATAAAAATATACACAGATACGATAAATCAGTAAAAATATTTTAATAATAAACTGTTTATATTTGGATACTTTGAGAAATTGAGAAATAAATTGACGATTTTTTATGAAATTCCGTAGGTACTCTTTGTATGACGTAGTTGAGTATCAAAGTAAATTGAGTTCGAATTGCGGTTTTCTTTTTCGTTCAAACTTTTTAAGTGCTCCCTAAAAATTAAAAATCTGTGCTTTTTATATAGTACGTAATATATTAGTTTTTTGTAATTCAAAATTTAATTGAAGTATAAATGAAAATAACGTTAAATAAACTTTGATACCCAATAGTAATAAACATAGATGTAAGCCTAGACAGTTTTTTAAATACTCATTTATTTTTTGTATTGAATACGAGTATTTTCCGTGTAATTATATTGAACATAAGTTTATTATATTGATATAAATAGAGTTTAGTTTTTAATTTCCCATGTGATTATTGAATTGTATTATCATTGTATAAGAAGATTACGAGTGAGTAACTGTGTGATGTGTAACAACAATGATGTAATACAAAAAGTTATATCAAATATAGGTAGCGATCATCAATTAAACGACAAATAAAAACGGTTATTAGTAGATTGTGGATTACCAAAATTAAAAAACTTTTCAAAATGAGTTGTATTGTAAAAATAACCTCTCCTCCAATTAATTGTAAGCTAATTAAATTTAATATCATTTAAATTATATTCATTCATTTTTTAATTGAGTAATGATTAAGACATATTTTTTTGAAATAAGTTATTTTTTTATAATTTGGATTTCCAACTACTCGATATTGGATACCCGAATTGAACGATTAAAGAAAAATGTATTCATGTCGTAATATATTTTATAAAATAATATAAATACAAATACGTAACTTATAAAAAGATCTAGTTAAAGCTCCTTATAACGGATCTCATATAAGATGGAAATCTCATTACAAAAGAATATAACTATAGTCCTTTATACGAAAACTAATTTATAATAGAAATATCGGTTGGTATCAAGAAAAACGTTGTAAGGAAATTTTACTTTAGTTTGACTCAAATAAATAAATCTTATATTTTTCTTTTTAATCCTACATTAAATATTAGAAAAAAATGAATTATGGATAAATTTATGAATTAAATAACTGGATGGTAGTATTAACTATATTAATATGTTCTATAATATTTGAAATTAATTAATTGATACTTTTTATTCATAGTTATTTTTATTTAGTATTTCTTATATGAGTTGAAATAGTAATAATTGAAAATATTTACCTCAGTGTATTTCTTTCTTCATCAGTTTTTCTATCCCGTGTTACTCGAGCTTTAGGATGGGCAAGTAAGTGATCTTTGAACATAAAAAATTAATTTTATAAGCAGTAACTTCATAACAGTAAATTTAAAGTAATATTTTATTTTACTTCTTTAAAAAAACATTGTGTGGCATAAGTAGTATTTTGACAAATTCCCACAAATGTATTATATTTGATTGCAGAACAAATAAACATTTTTCTGGAAAAAAATAATTCATTCAAAAATGATACTAAACAATGTAAATGCATTATAGTATTGAAAAAACATACATTATAACAGGCAGAGAACACAGAAATATCTCTGAATATTTATAACTAATACCATTGAAAACTCGTATCCCGTTACCTCAAACCCAACACATATTTTCAATTAGAAAAAATTATAGATTAATTTTTACCAATCTGTTGTTTACTTGATTCATCATAAGAGTGACAAAACTATAATACTGCATATGATTTGTATGTTACTAGTAAAATATGGTTATGCCACCCGATTACCCGAATGATACTTCATTAATACAGCTGTTGATGCCTATATATTATACATTATTAAAATATATACAACCCTAAAATGGTTATAAATTATTTAATATTAAGTGATTTTATATATATTATTATAATAATACAATATGTTTCTAATTCTATAATATTATTATAATATACAATATTAAAAAACAAATTTGGGTTTGAATAACAATTTATTACGCATTTAAATATTGCATGTACCCATTATGTAAAGTAAAATTACAAACTCGGTGCTTATGAAGTAAAATTGAATAATATAACTGTTGCAGTTGGGCAGGTACCATTAACCGGTAGTATAACTATCCGTCACAATTTTTAAATGCACTGTCACGTCAAGTTATACTAACTGTCGATGGTAACCTCAGGTGTATATTATTATTTATTAGTTATTATGATATACAAATAATTGTATTATATTATATATTAATACTTCGACGACAAATAAACAACGCGGTATGATAGTATAATGTATATAACTATTAAGATAACCTGAATCGTAGTGGTGAATTCTAGATATATTGAACAAATCTCGATATACCCCTGAAATATGTTGAATATGAAATCACGTGGTTTTACAATTCTGCATAAAACTATTCAGTACCTTTATTGCATCATGCTCTAAGATACGGATCTCATTTCAAAATAATGACATGAAATCAAATAATATTACTGTTGTGAATGTTGCAATTACCATCAATCGGTATTATAAACTCCAATCACAATTTTTAAATACACTGTTCTTAAGGGTCATACCAACAGTCAATGGTCACCTCAGCTGTATACCTGTTATTATTTATATGTTATATTGATAGGCAAATGTTTTTATTATTTTATACATCAATTCAACGACAATAAAAAAAACAATGCGGTATAAAATTATAATATATATAATAATTAAGATTACCTGCAGCATGGTTTTGAATTCAAGTTAAATTGAACAACTCGCCCCTCGACGTCCGTAAAACTGGGCCTTTAAGGTCAAAAACACGTTCGTGTACTGACTAGAAAGAACGTAGGTGTGTTGTATATTGTGCGTAGAAGGTAATTCGATTGAGAAGGGATGACGACGACGTCACAATAGCGGCCTGCTGGCGGCAATGATCGTTTGCAGGTTATGTTGTGGATTATTCCACATAATATTCTGCAATGTAATACACTTAAATTTATTCTTCTCAATACATAAAATGACAAGCAATCGGAACGCCAACTTTTCTCGAAATAGAGGACGCCAGTGTAGCCACTAGCCGTTTAGGCGTTCCCGGAGTTTCTACCGCCCGCCCGCCATCGGGGCCGCCGGTCCCTTAGGTCGACCAAACGCATAATTTCCTCGGGACGACCGAGCCGTCGAAGATTTATCTCTCTTAGTTTTGTCGTTCATCGATGTAGTCGTTGTTTTTTCGAAAGATTATACGATTTTTTATTACCCTCAATTTTTTCGACTTTTCGACCTTTTTTTCTTACCGTTTCGTCCGCAAAATGTACACTTTTAAAACCCTCGGGTGTGCAGTTTGTACATAAACCGATCCTCTTCGGAGACCGGAGACGTTTGTTACGACGTGGGTTTAACAAACAGTTTTTTCTCCTTCAAAATCTCGAAGAGCCGTTCACATACCGTTTCTTTTTCATTCGATAAAATGTTGTTCTACCGCATAGTTTTTGTTTTGTCCTCGGTAGCCTAACCTTCTCTCTGTCAAATAGTAAATTGAACACATAATTAATAATAAACGGCACCCGTGTGAAACAGAACTGTTCTTCGACGGTGTTGCGGACGTCAGTATTAGTAGCCTATATCGGTGGTTAAATATCTGAGTAAACACACAAATTCTGCAACTGTGGAACTGTCCGTCGACGGTTATTATTTACGTTTAACAGTGCACACGAATCGTGTAGCATTATAAGAAATAATTTAAATTAATAAGTAACTTCAATGCGGTTTAATTTAAATACATTTTATCTAATATACATAATAGTAATAAATAAAATACAGTGTACTAAAGACTAAAGGAACCATTAATGTAATGAAATGATATCGAATTTTATAATTAACATACCCTAAGTTTATTGAATATTGCTAATATATTTATATACCTATATAATCTATTCAATATATAAGCTTTAAATATCATACTATGAATAATCCATAGTTTATATTATAAAAAATATTGAACAAGTAAATTGCCCACTTCTAGGTCCACTTAGGTAGCCTCTTACGACGGACATTTACTACCCGAGGAGGTACTAGTCCCTAACCCTCAATTGTGTTTTCCCTGTAGCATCAATTAAAACTAAATTTAAAATACGACTATAATACCACACATGCACTTGATTGGGTGATGATTTAGATAGAAAAGCAGAATACCTATTATATTTTCCCTGCATATTTGCTGCTCCATCTGTAGCATTCCCTATACAATTTTCAGTGTTAAGTCCATTTTTAGTTAAAATATTTTCCAACATAGTATGAAAGCCCTTATCTTTTGAATCTTGCATAGTAATTACTGCAAATAATTTTTCATTAACATTAATCATATTGACATATTGTTTAATGATTGAACATTGATCTTGAACCGAAATGTCTTGTGTTGTGTCTATTTGAATAGAAAACATACCAGCTGCTTGAGCTTCTATAAGTATTGATTTTTTCATTAACATATTAATTATATCAATCACATCACATTAATAATTGTTTTCAATAAAAAAGTTATTAATGACCCTCTGATTTGAGCAGTTTGTTGACTTATGATATAAATTATAAAGATTTTACTTGAGCATATTTAACTCTTTTATCAATGTGTTCACTTAAAACAATATCATATTTCTTTAAAAGTTATATTTTATCAAGAAAATTACCATGGTCTGCAGCGGGGTCTAAAAACGATAATGTGGACTCATTCCTATTACCTTGGACTTCTTAAAACTAAAACTTACTAACTAAGACTTCTTCTAGAGCCTATTAATTTTACAACATTAATAATTAATCTTTCAATTATTTGAATATTTTTCCTTGCCTCTTCGTTCCTATTATTTTTTTCTATTATTATTTAAAGTCAACCATGATCAATTGTTTTTATTTTTTCTGAAATATGCTTTGGATGATTTGAATAAATGTCCAACAAGTGATTGAATAGGATGGAATACAAAAAGAATGATTAAGCATATTATACTGAGATGGTTTTTGAAAATACATACTTCATTATGTACATTTTTATAAAATACATTATCTTGTTTATCCTTAATTATTGTTTCCTACATTTATTTAACACAATAATTATTATTTACAGGATACAACTATAACAATTAAATATGAATTACATACAACTTATTTATTATACTTACATTTTCCACATTTTCAGCCATAACTGTAACTATAACATCTCCAAAAACATAATCATTTGAATTTTTATCATTTTTGTCATCACAAATTTTCTCATACCTGAACTAAGTTCATCAATACTCTACAAATAGTAAACTGCATGTTATAAACATTTAATGATAAAATAATTAACATTTTATTTAGGTATTTGTATTTATTTATTTTTTATGTTTTCAATTGTACCTGTGTTAAACAATTGGCCAAAAATATAATTTAAATTGGTATCATTAATGTTACCAGCCATATTTCAAATTTCTGTATTGAATTTATTAATACTTTAAAAATAATAAATTTGAAAAATAAACATGAAGAAGTTCAATTTAAATTAAAAATTAAAACATTAGTTATTGCCTATTAACTAAACTGTATAATAAATACATTTAATTTTATCTGCCTTTTTATTTAGAGTTTGTTTTTATTTATTTTTTATTTTTTTTATTTTAACCTAAAATAATCTTGCTCAGGCCAACAACAGCTTTTCGTTTTTTTTCTCTTGCTTTTTCTGCACCTATTTTATAATTTAACAATAATAATATTAATAAATGTATATTTTATACGAGCAGCGGCCAACCGGGAAATTTCCCGGTATCTCGGTCGTCCTGTCCGCCACTGTCAAAATAAGTAAATAAATTATAAACTGAACGTCGTAGACCACAGAATAATGTTTCTGATGAATTATTTTCTCTACATCAGTTTTTATGCTCACGGATCGCCGAATATAATATAAACCATGAAGATTTATCTGAGTTGTTAAAAGGCTTGTGCCTAAAAGGACAATCTAACTTACCCGCACATGCTAAAACTGTACTTAGAACACCAAAATAAATCCTAATTAAATCAATAAGTGGAGGAGATTACTATAATATTGGTTTATTTACTGTGATCAAAAATCTAGCATTGATGAATATTCGACTACCTGATGTATTAGATTTAAATGTAGGAAGATGCGGTTTGCCAATATCAAAGAGTACATCAGATGAACTGTGGGAAATACTTGACAATACTTTTGTCTCCTACATTAAACTTAATAAACAATAAATATGCAGACAGATTATTGTGCCATTTGGTATCCCAGTTTGAACACTTGTATGGTAAAGAAAATGTTTCTTATACTATGCACTGAGTTCTTCATTCAACTATCGAGGCTATGGAGATGGGAGCTCTTCTTACTTGTTGTGCTTTTCCGTTTGAAAGTTCTATGCAAATGTTAAAAAAGATATCAGGTCATTATACAAGCCATTAGAACAAATCGGTCAAAGATATTGGGAAATAAAAAATAATGAAGTCATTTAAAAAATCAATAATACTATTTCATCACCCGTCTCTTACATTGGTAAGATTACATGGCTATATGATGAGTGATGCGGTGTATCCACAATATTCTGGATTAAAATTATATACTATATCTATAACAATTAACAAGGAAGATCGATATGTGAAGATGAAGGACAACTCAATTGTAAAAATTAAAACAATTGCCACCTCAAAGATATGTGGTAATATAATAATTATTGGTAGGCCGTTTGAAAATGTAACCGATTGGTTCACAACTCCAAATCATCATAATATGTTGGTGTATATTATTCATTTCAAACTGACCCACTCTCTGATACCATGCAAAAAAGCAGCTGGGACCAATAAATATAACTACTGACACTAACTGAAAACCAATATTTCTTGTACATATCTCTATAACTAATACATGTAAAATTAGAAACATTTTTTATTTAGTTTTTTGTTTATGATTTCCAATTACTGATAAATGATTTCCAAAATGCATTAATTACCACTGCTTATCGTTAATTATTGTCGGGTATATTTATAATCTTAAAAAAAACCTAAAAATATGTTTCTATTAGTTTATAACTACTCATTTGAAAGAAAAAGAAAATTTACTCTATATCTGATACACATAAATAATATAAGTTACTATAATTATGTAGTAATAAGTTTTTATTTTATTTTATTCTATTTAAATTACAATAATATGTAATTGAAAAAAAATGTATTAGCTTTAATGGTGTATTGGTATTTTAATTGATTAATGACGATACAATGATTAGACAAACACTCATTACAACAACTATTAAACTAACATTTCTAGACACCTAAGTTTGGTATATTACAGAGTAATACTATACTATTGTAGTCATCCATCCTAAAAATGCATTATATAATTGGATTTGTTTCTTGAACGAAGTATAAAATAATAATAGTTGAATATTAAAAAAAAAAATATTATAAAACAAAACTGAACTCAGAATCAATTGAAACTATTATCTAAAATAATGGTTTAACCAATTATTATAAAAATGATTGTTAAAAACTAAGAAAAGTTTTAAAAAAAAGAAAAATGTTCAATATTGTGTTGAAGATATGAATTAGTTATGGAAGCTGTTCTTAATTGGTTGAAGCTGTTGTAAGATAATTGGTTTTCAAATCCCTAGTTGTTGTTTGGGTTCTGGAGGTGGTGGCACTATGGGCATAGCCAGATTGACACTTCTTGGAGAAGGCTGTTGTTGTGACAGTTGCTGTTGTTGATAAGTAGTTGTCGTAAAGATTTTCTAGAAAAAAAATATGATAACAATTTCTTTTTTGTTATAATTTATAAATATACTCTGATATACTATTTTATAATTACATGTATATATATATTTAGTAATAAGATTATGAAGAATGTGTTAACATAATCAATTTGTAAACATATATCTATATATTTTGTGTTAAAGAGAAAATAAAATAAGACTCAACATTAAAAATAGTGTATACAAAATACTTTCATTGAAGCCAATAATTAAAATAAAAAGCTTACTGGTTGTTGTAAAGATTGTGTTCCAGATGAAAATGATGTTACAACTGTAGTACCTGTTTGTACTGGTTGGTAAATAGCTGCATTCTGATTTTCAGCACTTTGATGATGGTAGATAGATGGATCAGCAGCAGTCATACTCATCATACCGGTGTTGTGATCTAGAACCATGTTATGAAGTATTTGTTCTGAGAGTTGGTGATACTGCTGTGTTTGCAATAGCGCTGGTGATTGATGTTGTAATAATTCTTGAGACGCAGGTTTCATTTGTTGGTCTTGCATAACTAAACAGTTTTGTTTATGAGCAGTTGGAGGCTGTGGCTGAGGTATCTTAGATATTCCGCCAAAATTTAGCACAGGGTCAGGGAGCTTCCTGCGGGTTTGAACTGAGTACCGTTTTAAGCTTCGTACAACCGGCGTTGGTGGTGGAAGTGGTTCAACTTGTTGATTTTTCTTTTTATCTTGAATAGATAAATCATGAGTTATTATTAATTAATAAAATATTATTCTATATGATCTAATTATTTAAGTTAAGCATAATACGAGTCAGAGGTTCCTAAGGTTCATGATTACCGGCAAATCATAATATTATAAAATACAGGAATGAAATACTGCAGTAGTATGTATAGACTCTACTACTCTAGAACACTGAGCAGTGAATGTAATAGTCTAGAGCAATGAAAGGGTATAATGAAGTATTGCATGAACTAGTTCATGCTTAGGTGTTTTTGACACTAATAATGATCACACTTGAAAACAAGTCCAATCATGGATATTATAAATTATAATTGAAGAATATTTGGAAGAATTAAAAATGAGAACGTGTTTTATGATAGAATACTTACATTGACGATTCTTATAGTTTTGATTATGTCCACCACCATTTTTCATACGTGCTGTGGCAGCTGTAGTAGGTGCTGCAGAATGATGCTGCTGATCGTAGTTGTGTTGATTTGAACTGGATGAAGATAAAGGTGTTGATCCTTTAGAAAAATATCTATCACGATTATATTGTTGCGAAGTTTGATGTTGATGGAAATTACGGCCACGAGATACTGAAGGCGAAGAATTTTGGTGCTGGTGGTTATGTCCTTGACCGCTTTGACTATTGTTGTAGTGTTGATGCTTATTATTATGATGTTGATTATGGCCACCACTGTTTTGTTGTGGTCTACGATTAAAGAAGTTTGAGTTAGCTGTTGGAGAGTCTCGATTTACTTGAGCGCCTTTCTCTTTGCCAATTGGAGACTCTGTTGAAGACCGGTTGAAATAATTTTTAGTATTAGTTGATGACGATGAAGAAGAAGGACCACCATTTTGCTGATCCTGGCGATTGCTACGATTTGTAGGGGAATTTGTACTATATTTTGAAGTTGCTCGGGATGACGGAGTGTGATGCCGAGCCTGGCTGGTGGTTTCCACAACTGAATCCACAGATTTTTTTTCTTCATTCTGAACAGAAAGTGTTTTCGGTTGTTGTTCTTGATTCTGATTTGAGACTTCTGCAACTGTAGGAGACTCATTTGAAGCAGTAGGCTCTGATTTTTTCGTATCATCCAAGGCTGGGAATTCAGAGGTGTACTCATCAGTTGTAGATTTGTTGATTTTCTTATTCGGACTATCGACATTTCGTCGATCCATACCTCCACGCTTAACTTTCATAGACTGTTGGCCGCCAGCAGCACCAGTGTAAGCTTTTGTATCCTGTTAACTACGAGTATTTTTGGTGGTGGCAGCTCGCCTTAAATGAAAGCAATTGTAATTATTAATATACGCAGACTATAAATAAATAGTTTCTATCATTAACTTACCCATATTTATGGTGACGTCGAGCTCGAGGCGCCTCTGATTCTTCCCGTATGTCATATCCATAATAGGCCAGTAACTCATCACGGCTTTTAGGTGTCTGCTCATTTTCATCATACATATCATGTGTCCACTTATCCAGAGCATCTAAGTTACGATATTTTCTAAAACCTACACTGAGTTTTTTAGTTAATCCATCAGCAGTTTGAGAGTCTTTTATTGTAGGAGCAACCTTATATATGGCCAAGACTTTTTTAGTTGACAATATTCCATCCCCACCTGCTAAATCGGTGTTTTCGACAGTAATTACTGGAGTCACTGATTTTTGTTTTTTAATGCTCATATATCGTCTTGTAATGCTGCGATGACTAATAATTATTAAAATAAAATGTGTTATTTATTTAATACTATACATGCCTAAAATTATATTTCCTAGTCACTACTCACTCAGAAATTCTATTGCCATCTCCTGAATCTTCTTCATATTCATTAATTGATTCTGATCCTTCAGAGCTTGTTGTACTATATGCCATGCGGTCTTCATGCTCGTAGAATAGTCCACTCCTAGGTATGTACTGTGGATCATTAGTATCATCATCCACGGACACAGGTACTTCAGGTTCTGCAGGTGCTGCAGGCTAAAATGGAATAACAATCAGATAAAAATTATACTTAAAACTATTCTTAGTACAGCAAGCGAATGTGCAGCAGTTTCTACCAAAATCAGTTCTCCTGCGCATCTCCACTCAACACCCTGCTATAGGAGAAGTGGTTTTGATAGCAGGGTGATGTGGCAAATCTCGCAGAATGAGCACATTTTCTTCCTAGGCAGATATAGTTGGATAATTATTATGGTTTTCAAATGGGGAGGTTTTTTTCAACAGAATACAATTTAAGTTTGAACGAATATTTTATCATAATTTATTATTGAAGGCTTCACTAGGAATACAATAAATATACCTAATTATACAAATAAAATAATCAGGTAAAATATGTAGTTAAATAAATCTTCGAGTTAATCTAAGGACAGCTCAACACTTAAATGGTATTTTGTTAAAAATAATAAAATTGTCTATCTATTAATAATTAACAGTTAATATCTCGGTGTCTATAGGTAATGTAAAATTCTTTTTAGTGCCTACCTACAGAATAGGTATTCTAATAGAGTTTACCGAATTTAAAATTCTCAAAATACACAAAACCCAAATAGCTGACCTTATTTGAAAATTTATTTTAATTATGTAGGTAGGTTCTTATCTAATTTTTTCAAATATTGATATCTAGAGCGTTAATATACATTAAGTTGTTGAATACCGTTTTTTGAAAAGAACATCTGATGGACACAATATAATTATATAATAATTCACAACTCATACTTCCTACACTCAACAACCTTGCTAAGAGCACAATTGACAAAATATAGAATATTAATATAAATGATTACTCACATCTTGAGTTCCTTCACTATAGTCTTCATTACCATCACCTGACTTTGTTTTTACAGAGCTATCTAGGTTTATATCAGAATTATCATTTATAACAACATCCTTTTCAACTGTAGCTGTCTCAAGTTTCTGTTGCTCATCCAAAACTTTTTCACCTAGATTGTGTTTAATCTCATCTGCCTCATTAGTCGATATTTTTGCAGATGGCATGGTTAAATTTAATTGATCTTCTCCGACTCCGGGATTGTTACTAATGGCGTTAACGGTAATTGTAGTTTCGTTTGTCACAACGGCTAGTTTGCTGACCACCACATGGTCAACATCATTAGTGGTCATAATCATTTCTTTGTCTACCTTCATCAGTGGAACAATTGCATCACTCACTACAATTGGTTTTGCCACATCGGAAACGATAACGGCGACTTCAACGGTAGCGACAACGGGAACAGTGTCTTCTTCTTTTACGTTGACCGCAGTACTCTCCATTGTAATAATATAAGGTTCGACTGTCGGTAGAAATATTTTTTTTAATGGCGGACTGTATAGTTGTATGAAATACAAAATAAAATTACTCAGAGTTTACAACAATAAGAGGAGCAGCGGCCACAGTAAAACAACAGGTGGTTGTGATAAAGAAAAAAAAGAGATAACAAAAGAAATCGCAAAACGCGCCTTGAAAAATTGTACCAAATCGTTTGACGGGTTTTTAGAGATAATTTACTGTCTAGGTCGAAAAAGTACGAAATCGAGTTGGTTGACGACGGCTGCGGACGAATGGTGAAAACCATGTGACTGTGCGAGACTGAACACTGCGAGTTACACACTTAAAAAATGCAGGTTAAAAATCTGGCGTTGTTGTCATAAACAGATTCAACTTCTTTGTCTCGGGACAGATGATCACGAACGTTAACCGACGGATGTCATGGAAAATTGTAACAAATTAATAATTGAACGTTTGACAACAAGTGAACGGGACCAAGGTCGTAAGCATCAGCGCAAAAGTGCATCACCAGACGATAACGAATAACAATGATATTATCTCGGACCTCGGCCGAACGAGGAATTTCCGCGGCGCGAGATAGCGCTGAGTGCGGACGCATGTTTCTCTGCCATGAAGTTATTGTAAAATAACCATAGACCTTATACCAATCGACGGACCATGCCTGGCTGGCGGGGTTGGTCGGTGAGATCATGCCAATTTTTTTCACATATATAATATGTGTTACATATTATACGTAGTATTATACTGTTTATCCACCATTTAGTGCGCATGTGCGGTGTAGTTCAAACGTGGACACCGGAACTACAACAACGTTCCGTCTATGAGCATATTAAGGTCTATGAATACAACACAGAATTTAAAGGTTTATGTTGATTGTTGGGTTAGGTTATGATAAGTCTTAATTTCTTATGTTTTCAAATCATAACTTTCTCTTCTTATAATCAATAAATGTTATATTTTTTGAGTGCTTATACAACTAATCTATGTCATAAATACTGGAAATCGCTACAACTTCAGTAGTCAGTACGACTCCTTGTACAGAAATATATCCCCAACCATCCCACCTCTACCATGAATTCACAACATCAACCTCTCTAGGAAATGCATAATATCGTTCTCCCACCAACATCTTGCCATCTTGGTCACACACTTCTTCCTTCTCATTCCTTTAGGCTTTCTTTGAATGACTCCCCCTGTGCAAACTTCACAATTACCCTATGATTTATAACATTAACCACCTTAGCTTCATCTGGCCTGGTATATCAACATTAAAAAAAAAAATACACTTACTTTTAGATGTCAATATAATTTTCACTAGAATGTGATTAACACAATAACATATATATGGTGATAACCACACCCTCATTACATTAGATAGTGAATTTATTCAAATTCTGATTTTAGGAATTTTTAAATATAGGTACTCAAAGACTATATTTTCGAATTCTTGAATTTTTTGAACTACTTAAGGAGTGTCTTGTGGTGAATCAAACTTTTTTTTTCAAACGAAAATATGGTTTTAAAGTTTATTTAAAAATATAAGAAATCAGATTTTGAATAACTGAATTATTGAAGAAAAATGTGTTGAGCATAATTGGCGAATCACCTGTATATCAATAATATAATATTTGTATAAAGTTATATAATATACTTACAATTTTTGAATTAATTGTTTTGTATTTCTTATAATATATTAGTAGACACCACTTGCACCATTGCGCCTAGTAAGGTGACCAAGAATGTCTTCTTTAGATACCTTATTGATTCAATAGGGACCTCTGAACATAATCAAAACTCACAATTCACTAAAGATTTATATTTTTTCGATGGACGATTTTCAAAGAAAAAATAGGAAAATAATGTTTTTTTTAATTATAAAATGGCAAAATGCCCTGTACTTAATTGTATGTATTAGGATCAGACTTGAATCATGACTTTTTCATTTACTTACTTATAATAAAAATTGTATTAATGTAATAAGATCACTACTAACACTTCTTAAAGGGTTTTAAATTTAATACATTCTATTAACTGTCATACAAAGTACCTAAATGTGACAGGTTAAAAAAAAAAATTAAAATGTTTAAATTGATATTTTTTAAAGTTATAATTTATGTATTTAATCAGGCAGATTTTTTCAACTAGTTTTAATTGATCCCAGTGACCCAGTTGGAATTTATTTTTGATATATTCCAAGAACATAGTTGCAGGATGGACAGTTTATTCAAGGACTATCCAATTTCATACTATAGATCACCAAAGATAATTTTAGAAATAAATAAATGTTTCGCCTATAAACATCTACTATGTATGTTTTCATAACTTTCATAATACAAGAAAGAAATATTCTTTTAATATATTTGTCAAATAAATGTATGATATTCAATAAGTAGGTACCCCTAGTTAACACTTGTAGGTCATAATGTATATATAAACATATGGTATATAATGTATACACACTGTACATATATAATTAGTATAAAATACATATATATATGTTACGGTGAAAGATGTAAACGTGGTAAAAGACGTCATTCCCCGGTAAATGACATCATTTACCTAAAAATTGGTAAATGTTGTAAATGCAGACATTCCCCGGTTATTGTCGTCAATCACCAGTTTAGTTGGAGAATGATGTTCAATACTTTTATGTCGGTGTGAACGAACAGCGATAAGCGTGTAGGTGCCAAATAAGCTTCG
>NW_019101136.1:450429-539664 GCF_001856785.1 Myzus persicae | reverse complement strand
ATTATTATAAAACAACATTCTCGTTTAAAGAGAAAAAGAAACAATGGAAAAATTGAAGTTTGAATTTAAAATGAGAGGTAGTACAGATGGAAAAACAAATATACTCTGCATAACCTCAATTGAAACTCCAGATGAGAGGAAGTTTATTTTGCCTGATGAATTACAACAGGCATCATTACATACAGTGATATCAAACAATGAAATATTTTCAAAAGTGAAAAAAAGTATAACAAAAAGAAATCAATTTAGGAAAATCTGGATGACGGTTACTGATAAAATTAGAGAAGTCTACCTCGATGAAGAGGAAAATTTACAATTCAGAGATTATTACTTAGAAGAATTAACAATAGATAATAATACTACGAATGAGTCTGCACAAACAACGACATTGGAAAAATTAGTAGAAAAATTAATTGAAAGTAATCGAAAGTCAGATGAAAAACCTATTGAAAAAATTGCAAAAGAGTTAACTATAAATAAGTTTAACAATAAAACACAAAACGCTAGTCAATGGTTGAATGAATTTGAAGATGAATGCAACAGATTCAATGTGACACAAGATGAGAAAAAAATTAAATTATTGAAGCTTTTCCTAGAAAAATCATGTATAGATTGGTATGAATGTGTCTTAATAAAACTAACTATTAACTCACAATGGTTGGACTGGAAAAAAAGATTCTGTGACACTTTTGCTAATAAAGGATGGAATCCAATCAGGTATGCAATTAATTTTAAATATCAAACAGGATCACTAATAGAATACGCATTAAGAAAAGAAAAGTTGATGTTAGAAACAAGGAAAAGTATTGATGTGAGTACACTGATTGATTTAATTGCAGTAGGTCTACCCAACTATGTAACCGATAAAATTGATAGAAACACTTTAATTGAAACAGAGGATCTATATAATGAATTGGGTAAGTTAGAACACCTAACAAATAAAAAAAAACCAGATATACCTAAAAAAGTAAATGAACAAGGATTTAAATTAAAAACACCATGTACAATTTGTAAAGAAAAATTAAACAAAGTTCGTTTTCATCCATTAGAAAGTTGTTGGTATAAAGATGCGCAAGAAAAAGAGAAAAAAATAAACAATTCTTTTATAGCCATAGAGACAGATGAACAAAATCCAAAAAACTAGTATACACACCATTGATTGAATTAAAAGTTACAATATGTAAAAAATTTGTTATAAATGGGGTTTATGATACAGGATCAAATGTATCACTCATTAATGCAAAAACACTAAAATTAAAAATAAACAAATCTGAATTTAAAAAAGCAAAATTAAGAACAATCAATGGTGTGAATGAAACCGATCACTTAATCAAAATAAAAGTTAAAATTTTCAACATAGAAAAAGATGTTGATGTCTTTGTGATAGACAATGAAAATTTCAAGTATGATTTTCTCATTGGACTAGACCTAATAAAACAATTTCATTTATCTCAAGATGAAAATCTGTGTATAGTACAAAAAGGGAAATAATCTAATTGTGACAATAATAATTGCAAAAAAGATAATCCTGAAAAGGCATATATAACAGAAAAAAATAAAAATAAAGAAGGTATCCATGAAATAAATTTCAATGAATGCATCGATACCAATAATTTTAAAGCAATTACAGATCACTTAAGTGTGGAAAATAGAAAATCAATTATTAACCTAGTAAATAAATATAAACAAATATTTGCTAAAGATAAATTTGATATTGGAACTGTACAAGAATATGAAGCTAGAATTGATCTGACAATAGACAAATATTGCAGCAAGCGACCATACAATTGTACAATGGAAGATAAAAAAGAAATTGAGCAACAAATAGCAAGGCTGTTAAAGAGGAACTTGATAGAAGAATCTTATAGCCCCTTTGCAGCACCCGTGACTCTTGCATTTAAAAAAGATGAAAATAAAAAGTCTAGACTGTGTATAGACTTTAGAGAATTGAATAAAATAATAATACCACAGTCACAACCATTTCCAAGAATAGAAGACTTAGTAACAAAAACTAGAAATTGCCAATTTTTTTCAAAATTAGATATTAATTCTGCCTTTTGGTCAATTCCATTAAGAATTGAAGACAGAAGTAAAACAGGTTTTGTCACCCAGGATGGTCATTACCAATGGACGTGTCTGCCTTTTGGAATGAAAACGTCACCGGCAATATTCCAAAGAATTCTAAGCAATATAATAAGAAAATATGAGTTGACAAATTTCACAGTAAACTACATTGATGATATATTGATATTTTCAAAAACATTTGAAAAACATTTAGAACACTTAAAAAAATTATTGGATGCAATAATAAAAGAAGGTTTCAAGTTAAAGTTATCAAAATGTTTTTTTGCAACAGATACAGTAGATTACTTAGGTCATATAATAGGTTATAATACAGTGAGACCTATGACAGATAATCTAAAATCAATAATGGACTTCCCAACGCCAACTACACAAAAAAACATTCGTCAATTTCTAGGTAAAATTAATTTCTATCATGAATATGTGCCGAAGGTTGCAACTATTTTAGAACCACTGCATAGATTGCTTAGAAAAAACCAAAAATTTATTTGGTCACAAGAATGTCAAAAAGCCTTCAATTATTTAAAAAATTATTTATGTAAAACACCAATTTTGACTATTTATGTTCCTAAATTACCAATCAAAATTTATACTGATGGAAGTATTATAGGATTGGGAGCAGTATTGAAACAACCTCAATCAGATAATAACGAAAAACCAGTAGCATATTTTTCAAAAAAATTAACAAGTGCACAAAGTAAAAAGAAAGCGATATACTTAGAAGCATTAGCTATTAAAGAAGCTATTAAATTTTGGCAATACTGGTTGATTGGTAGATCTTTTGAAGTGTATTCGGATCACAAACCTTTGAAGGATTTAAATATAAAAGCTCGACCAGACGAAGAACTGGGTGACTTGACTTATTATATGTCTCAATTCGACTTTAAGGTGATATATAATCCAGGAAAATTCAATATAGAAGCGGATTGTTTAAGCAGGAATCCTGTATTGGAAGCTGATGAATATGAAGAAGATATTCTGAAAACAGTAAATATAATAAGTCTGGAAAGTATCAAGAAAGACCAAGAAAAAAATAAAGAAATAAAAAGTCAAAAAGCAATGTGCAACGAACATAATTTATATTTACGAAACGGGAAAATTATATTATCAGAAGTGTTTAGCAGGACACTAATATTAAAGGTACATAAAGAGTTCAATCATATTGGAATAAGCCAAATGACAATTATGATAAAGAAATATTACACTGCCAAAAATCTTTTAGAAAACATCAAAGATGCATGTAGAAAATGTGAAATCTGTATACAAAATAAATCAAGAGGCCAATATAAATATGGATTGTTATCACAGCTGGGTCCGGCAAAAAAACCCTATGAAATAATGTCAATTGACACGATAGGAGGATTTGGAGGCTCAAGATCAACAAAAAAATATATGCACCTACTTGTAGATCATTTCACAAGGTTCGCACATATTATAACTTCGAAGACTCAATCAGGTAGTGACTTTATAAAGTTGGTAAAAAAAGTGACAGATAATGAACAAATAGGGAAAATCTTGGTCGACCAATATCCAGGAATAAATTCCTATGAATTTAAAGAATATATAAAAAACAAAAACATACAGCTAATTTTCACAGCAGTGAATGCACCTTTTTCCAACGGCTTAAATGAACGGTTGAACCAAACCTTAGTGAATAAAATAAGGTGTAAAGTGAATGAAACTAGAGACAGGAAAGCCTGGACAACCATAGCACAACAATGTGTACAAAAGTATAATGAAACGGTGCACACAGTAACAAAATTTAGTCCAAAATATTTGATGGAAGGCACTATAACTACCCTTTTGCCAGAAGAATTAGCTACAAATCAACAACTCACAAATTTAAAAGAAAATAGAATCAAGGCACTACAAAACAGCTTAAAATACCATGAGTATAATAAAAAAGTATATGACAGAAATAGAAAAGATCATGTTTTCCAAACTGGTGAAATGGTATATGTAGAAAACGGAAACCGTCTCAACAGAAAAAAGTTAGATAAGTTAAGAATAGGACCATATAAAATATTAGAAAAGATCTCTGACACGATGTACAAAGTAAACACTGGACACAAAAAAGAAGAGTCTAACATTTTTCACTACTCAAAACTAATTCCACTGGAAGACGACGCGGAACAAGCTTTTGCAGACGTTTCTCTCTCCCGAGGGGGGGAGATATAAGAAGTATACTTCTTAGGTATTTGAATTCGCGTTAGTTGATAAGGTAGGCTGATAAGACATATTATGTGATATCATATTATATCAATTATTTTGAATGATTTGATAAGATACAATACCATGTGAATATGTGATAGGATAAATTAATTATTATGTTTAGAGTAATTTGTTATAATTGTTAAATTAATTTGTTAATATATATTTTGTAACTTGTGACTTTGTGAGAGACAAGATTGGGATCAATAAACATTGAATGTTGTTTCTCACTTTTACAGGTTTGTAAATTATCTAGTAAATAAGTTGTAAATATCATTATAATATAATAAACTCACTTTTACAGGAGAAACGTTTCAGTTTATTATACTAATCTTGCCCCAGAGTGACAATAATTAAAATACATTATTATATACATATTGCTATGGTGAAAAAATAGACTTATATAATATCAAAAACAAAATGTAATTTCATCATATTATGTTGTTTGTAAAATTAAAAATATATTAATACATATAAAATAAATTATATGATGTAATATTATGTTTATTGTTGTAAAATAATATAGCTAAATAATTCCAACTTATTTTTGTAAATGTTAGGAATAAAATGACATAAAAGATTTAATATATTACACCCACAATTGTATGGCCTATACAATATTATTTTCATAAAAAGCTTTAATAATATAAATAATGTTTGTGTTATCTGTATTATATAAACGAGTACCAAATACTGCATAAAACATAATGAACCCACCGTGAAGTGTTGAATTATATTAGCCCTGTTCATAGGCCTACATAAGAAATATTTAAAAAGATAAAGAAATAGTAAACTTTAAAATAAAAACGAAAAGATCTACTTTATCTTACACATATAATATTATGTACCTATATACAATTCGAGCACCATCGCACATGCATATTGCCAATCATTTTATATTGCCACCATTTATTACAATACTATATACTATGACGGAGGAGAAAGTCATTTTTTCTCTCGTGTCCTCAACTCAGATCTGTGACCATTATGCGGATGAATTTTTTTCATTGTCCAATGACTACGACCCACATAAATTGTCCGGGTCTCTCCGCCATTAATGCTATATATATATATATATGCAGAAAAGTGTTGGTAACGGTCAATGGTCCGAATAACGTGGTTTCATTCTGTCGGTCCATATAGTGAAATGTGACGTCGGAGAAAAGAGACTTCTATGCGGGGAGGGTGAAAAACATTGTTGCGAAAAAGAACATATTATAGGCAGGGTGTGTCAAATATAAAACACCGTTGTCCGTTACACCGTTGACTACGGCAAATAAACTCGCGGAAACTGTCTCCTAGCGACCACCGACCCCTAGCTATATTGCAAGTTATTGGTTCCAGATCGACAACATATTATTATTATAGAATTTAGAATATACACACGCTAGACCCAGAAAAAATCGTCACAATGTATTTTGAAGTTTACCGATCTCAATAGGTATAACTCTTTAGCTTTTGCAATAGTTGTGCTATAGGTGCTAAGTCGTTTCAAACGGTGATAATACCTACTGATGATTATGGTATTAAAAATTAACCGAAATTCGATTCGACGGTGACGTATACCGTGACGGATATACGAGTATATAGCAATATTATATACATACGCAAAGCCGGTCACCAGACGCCTCTTAGGTTTTATGTGTCACGGTTACCGGAGTGAGAAACAATTTCTCCGGTATGGGGAGTTACACTGGGGTGGGTGAGAGTGGGCCTTGTGTGAACGGTTTAGAAAATTAGCAACACACTCACGTTCGACGTGTTATATCCTTACGAGTCTCTTATGCTAATATAAAAATAAAGTCAAACCAAACATTTTACACACTTGTAGTGTGTATAATGTACATGGCTATATTTTCCAGTGCAGTTCCTCTGGTAGTACCTGCACGCGAAACCTTATTTATAGAGGAATAATATTCGATAAGAATTCATTTCTGATTCTTCCCGAACTTATTAAAGTAACTATAGGTTGGTATTCATTTAGGTATCTCAGCCAACCTTGTAGCCGTAAACAAAATATTAATAACATTCGTACAAATCACCCGGCTGTAGTATTTTATTAATTATTTTATTACACACATTTCGTCTGTATCTTATTATGTCATAATATTGTTGTGCATTGTATCATATTAATGTACACAATATATATACTTAAATGTTTATTTTTACATTTGTACAAACGAGTGAATCGATAGTCAGTACCTATATTATTTCACCGAGTAGTTGTTAGACATTCTACAATTGAATTAAAATGTATTACTCCAGCGGGGACACAGGATATAATATACAATACACATGCATACCTCAATGCGATTTTTGATTATTTATCATAAAATCATGGGTACGGAAATAATTTGATAAAATATGTATACTCCTACCCTCTCATATCGCACAATGAATATAAACAAGGAAAACATTTTTTCGGTTACCGAGGTAGTGCGCATATATGTGGATTCCAGAATAACTAGGTAACAAGTAATAAACTGTTATTTCATGACCACGTATACAAATGGTAAGATTCGTTTTTTATCCCTCACTCCCGGTTTCTGTTTCTCTATTATAAAATAAAATATAGTTTTTGAAACTGTCGACAGAGCCTACACAAAGAATCTCACACTTGAAAAATGTATTTACCACCTATACCGTTGTGTGAGGACGTAGACTCGTATCTGATATTTTATGAATTAGCCATTGCGGAAAGGGGCGGATTTGGCGCATGTTTCATGTTCACATACCTCTACATTTATTATGGATATCAAAGCAAATTAAAATCCTTTAGAAAATATGTTTTTTGTTTCTGAACGATTTTTTCCCAAGGTTTTCGTTGTCATGGTTGTACTTAATAATAAAAAAATCATATTTATGGTTCATAGATTTTCCTTATGGTGTGGAACAATATCGAGGAGCACGCACTTGTTACATTGGTTACAGAACGAATTACAACTACTTTAGTAAATAAACCTAGAACATAAACTTTGGTAATTTTTATTGCTCGTTCGTTGATTTACGGTCATGTTACGATATCGTCACTATGCGATAGAAAAATATTCGCCTCCTTACGTGTTTTGGCATGCTTTTTACAATATGTAATTCTATCTATACCTATTAATATTATATGTATATCATATTGTGCACTACTCACCAAGTCCATGCCACACGGCTCTTTCGTTGCCGTCTGTCCACTCGACCAACGCGCCTTGTCTGTCTTTGGCTACAAATCGGCCGTGCACGACGTCTGCAAACAGCACGTAATACGTGCCCACCGTCACTCTGGCCCCGCACGCCCTGTGCCCGTCATCTGGTAAATCATTCCAAAATCCCGTCACGTTCATTCTCCTGCAACGATCACCGACAGTTGAGTCAATAAAAAAATAAAATGATGTATATCGATAAGATTATTACATTATACAAAACTACAACGTGCGAGTATGCCAAGAGACAATATTAATTTATTTTTAATTGTTATATTTTTAGTATGCTTTTTTATAAAATATTCTATTATTCAACACTTCTAATTAGTAGGTAATAATAATATGAGCGATTGCCATAAAGATTGCCGATTGCCGCAGTAATATAATACGAAGACGTCGCACTTGAGTTCCGATGACTATGATATTATAATATTACAATAGGTATACATAAAATAGAAACGCCTAGAACGTTTCATTAGGCACCTATGAAATGTTCTTTGCGTGATGAATAGCCGAAAGTATGAGTAACATTATAGTGCTTTTGATTCCGACCAGAGCAATTTTTTTTTACCGATTGATAATTCATTTTTACCAGTGAAAAACATTACAAAAAAATACACGTGCTCTGTTTATATAGGTTGCACCATTGAACGTGATCAGTACTGAATATCTAAAATGTACTTTAGGGGGGCATTTATTACGTTTCTCAATACTTTTCACTAAACGGAAAATAAAAAAAACCTGTCCTATAAATAATATGTAGGAACAAGCTCTTATTTTTGAAAACATCTTTACCATATTTTTGGTGAACTTAAACAATAGGCTCCTCTTAGAATCGTTTTTTCTTTTTAATACATTCAATTATAGTTTCATTCAAATTAAGTATAAATGCTAATAATACCTGCATCATTGTCTTGCACAGAGTTTTGACTCTGTTTCAAATTGAATCAACAAAATATTATAAGAAAGTAAACAAATCGTCTGACGGTGTCAAATAATTTACATTTTCAATTTACATTACACCTACATATTTTCTTTTTCAGTTAACTACATTATAAACTATATTTATAAACCTTTTTGGGGAATACAGTATTTTATTAAAGCAATATTATATTGTGCTCGTAAATATAAAAGTTTCTTGTAAAAAAAAAAATAGTTTTTCTAAAGTTACTGAAGAGATTTCATATTTTATATATTCCCATCAAATATCAAAGCGAATTCAAAACTTTTGGATCGATCATTTTGAATATTAAAATTCTAAGTATGAAGCTAGGAGCAACTTACTAGCAAAGTAGCAATCTAGCATAATAGTTTGTTCTGAGTACATAATATAAACCTACTGTATGTTGGGCTATAACGGGTTGATATCGGTAAAATATTCATCGCCATTAAATATGTCATATAATATGTTTTAGTACATAAAATCGTACATAAAATAATTAAGTTTCGTAATGGTATTACGATATAATAAACTATATATTATGTAAGCCATTAATGTTTTTTTTAGGCACCTATATACGATTTAAAATCAAAAATATGAAATGTTTTCGTTCTGAAATATGATATAAATAAATAAATTACACAAAAACAGCGAGTTTCGCTATATGTAAATGTGTATAAATAAAATAAATGGCTTAAAACGCATATATACTATCAAATTAATATTATTATTACCTAATTTATGCTCGTATATTTTATATAGCCCCAAATTCACTGAATAGAGATTAAATACAATTTATAGGTTTTTTAATTGTTTTAAAACACTAAATACACATTTATAAAATTTGGTGTAATGTCTTAATTTAACAATTATTTTTATTATTCTTCTCGAAAAATCTATTGTTTTTTACGAGATAAGACAAACGATCGAGAACTTAGAATTAGTGTATAAGAAGGTGTCGGTAATGATGTGGCATCAGAATACTGCGCATGTATGAATCAACCGCATAGCCAATGTTGGTCATAACCGAGAACAAAGTAAATAAAGGACGACAAGAACGTTTCGTTTATAGGAAGCTCAGATGACGTGGTCAGACAATGGCCTGGGGATTGATGGATACCTGCAGGTGGAAGCTGGGGCGTAATAACAGTAATAATAATCCCTTATTATACTAATTTTATCCCTTAAACCACGTGATAAAGGTGCTAATAAGTCAGAAAATATTAGTCTTGAATATCCCCGGTATCCGTGATAAGAACAGATAATATTATAGCTTAGGTGACTGTGGTGGCAAGGAGCCCTTCACACAATAAAATGTTATCTTACGTATAAATCGCATTTAACGCTGAATACCTTAAAAGTTTTTCTCTTTGGCCACTGCTCTATCACCTACGTACACAAATTACACCAGACCAACTTCCATCCGCCTTTATTATAAATAAAAGGATTCTTTTTCTCTTTCATCCAGACAGGATGCTTTTGAAATATACACTGGCCCATAGCGTGAGCGTGAAAATGAAAAAAAAAAGCATCTAATAAAATATCCGGAGGGGATTTAATGTAGCCTTTGACAATTGCCTTTTTACCACCACTACTGACACCACAATCACTACCTGCAACCCGCAGCATATTATTATCCTGCTACCACAAATTGACTGTGTCTGCCACCAATACCACCTGGTAACCTACAGTTAGATTTATGTTTAAATATATATATATATATATATTTATACATATACAAGAGACGTCTTCTTACCGGCGGCAAAACTATAACTGTATCAACTGAAAGCTGTTAAGACATATTTTGTGTTTTTATCCATTTCGACTCATTTTGTTGCATTGTCTTTTGGACATCTCGCGATTTTGAAGATTTAACACATCGTAAATACATGTAATTATAGTTATTGCTTATATTGTGTTATATAATAGTAAATACTAATAGTAATTTGTTGGATTAACATTAATACTAATTGATACTGTTAATATCATCAGTATATTTTTATTGAGATCGATTTTTTTTATACATTTTAAACCCTTAACTATTGAGTAAAATAAAAATGTGCTATGCATAGGTTTAAGCCATGGATAAATAACACAAAACTATACTTCTATACGTCATATTATTACTTCAACCTAACCAGAGTTAATGCTATAGAATACAGATTAAGTATTTGAAAAACATTCCAAAATGAAACAAAATACTTTTCCAATTTTTTTTTTTTTTGTAAAATTTAAACATTTTTTATTGCACAATCTGTTCGAATAAACGTAGAACATGATGTTTTGAGGAAATAATAAAATACAAGCAGCATACTTCCCAGTGGAAGAATTTCGAACGTTTTCTGAATAGAAAATTCAAATTTTATTTGAAAAATTGTACTTGTTTATTTTTATTTTATTTATTTCTGGAACTTATATTGAGGAAAAATACACTTAAGTATGCGATATCACAACTTCATGTAAAATTGATGAAAAATTTGACTATTTATTTAGGCGTATTCAAATCGTCTGGTGAAATTCAGCTGACCTGTTAAATGGCTTATTATGGCACTTTATAAGAAAGCAACTAAGCCAGTTAAACCAAACAAAATGGTTTTAAAGTTTAAAAAGCCTAAAGTTAGTATGTAATTTAAGAATTATATCACAATATAATACTTTTTCTTTAAACTAATACCAATAATATTTATTACTAAGCATAATAATAATCTAATATGACAAACTTCAGAATATTTGTAAATATTATATCAATGAATATTCAATTTTGTATTAAAAACATTATATTTATATATTGGATACATATACACCACTTATAAGTTATAGTAATAACTTTAAATATATATACATACAAATATACAATAAACAATTATGCATGGGTAATATATATAATAAACCAGAACACAAATAATATCGTAAAAGATATATTTTAAACATTAAAAAACAGTAAAGTAAACAAATCAAGGGTTTTTTTATAGGTACTGCATAATATTTATATTTGAATACCTTTTAATCTAAATTATTCAAATTTTAACAGAGCATGTTTGCTATTATAATAATATGACTTCATATCAACAACAAAAGACTATGTTTCATAATACCAAAGTTATTTCCTACAAAATAATAAATATGCATTTACTTTTTAACCAAATTTATATTTTTATATTTAGTGTTCAATACGTTCAATGAGGATGTATCAATATTTCGGCATTGAAATAATTTCAATTGCGTTCAATAAAAATTGACTTCTTACATATTTATATATAATGTTATATACACCCCATACCAAAACAATAAATATTTATTACGTCTTTCAAATTGTCGACGCCAGATAAGATTTTTATTTGGATGTCTAAGTGCCGCCGCACCACTATACCGCTCAACCCGGTGTAGGTCAGCGACCGATATTTGTTTTGTTAAATTCACACACACACACACACGCACATCTCCTATCTGTTACCTGTTTGTTCCTATATTTATATTATTGTTTTTATTTATGCTTTAATTATCCGTATCACCTGTGAATTATTATATAATATGTAAATTATCGCCGCCGCCTCTCCGGCTGCGCGATTATTAGTATTTTAGCACGGCCGCCGTAAATGTGCCTGTTCATTCGCACACCGCTGTCATCAAGACGAAAAATTTATCGTTGAGTGTGCCGGTCGCCGTATATTTTATATTATATCATTTTATAAGTTTTTTATTGTGCGCTAATCGCCAAATACTATAATTTCTTTGTATTCGTGGGCGCTAATCGCCAAATACTATATTTTCTTTGTATTCCATTTTTTTTGCTGGTTTTATATAATTTATATTGCGTTTGTACGCGCGTTGTTGTTAACTATTATTATTGTGTGTGTGTGTGTGTCAATTACCATATTTTTTGTAGGCACAGGTAGCAGCTGGCCAGCCGTTCACCGTCATATTTGTGAGTTTTATATTTTTATTACAATTATATTTATATTTTATTGGTGAGCCAAATAGGCATTATCTTATACTACATTGTATTTACATTACGTGAGCGCTAATCGCCACTCTTATATTATATCTTATATTTTGTTTTTTATCCTTTATTTGTGTCACTGTGATTTATTTAAATCACCACACATATTATAAAATATTATTTTTACTTGTTGGACCAGCAGGGTCAATATTATTAATACATACTTATTAATTATTATTATTATTGTATAGCAAGCCAAAGGCCATTTTTTGGTCATTTGATTATTTTATAAATTTATTATACAAAAGTTACCCGTTATACCATTGTTACCATTTATTATTTACACACAAACACATACACGCATACACATATAACACACTCACGTCATTACGTAGCTCGTCGGTATTCGTGAGGCGATCCCGACCGCTGCCGTCTGAGTTACTCACACACACACACACCATACGTCATAGGTACAAGAGTCGGTAGGTAATTAGTGGTGCGCGCGAAGTATATCGGTGTCCGGGCATTACTCAATAATATTTTTAGTACCCGGCCCTATCACAAATATTATTGTATACTTAAGACAAAAAATAAATTGAATATTGCAGCGATAAATTTACAAAAATATACACAATGGTAGTCATTTATCACTGATTAAGTAGAATTAATATGTATCGGGAACACCTAGCTTATGCTCCGATGTAGTACAGACTTTTTATGCACTAATACTCAAGGATAATTTTTTTCAAATGTCTAAAGCATTTATACATACATTAAATTTGGGTAACAATAGTTCTCAATAAGGACTATTCGCTCTACTAAACTACATAATGAGGACTGTTTTCGATGCGGAACAGTGGTATTGGGATGAGAGTTGATACTCCCGTACAAAGGATTTGTTGGCACCGGGTCTTATGCTAGAGACACGTTGATGGCGGCGAGAAGAGTAGAACTGGTAGTGGTGTAATAGAAGCACCCCATTGTGCCCTAATTTATACTTTCAGTGAATCGATTTTTCTTATTTTTTTCCCAAACCACCACCTTCCTACTCCTATACCTATCACGGTATATATACCTTTTCTGCTCAAAGAAGAAAGAACGGATATTTTGGCCAGGGTCCTGCCAAAGTTTAATAAATTAATCGGTAACCCATCAAGAAGATGGAAAAAGCAGAGAAAGCAAAATAATAAGTTTTCACGATAACTCTTTTTTTGCCTTGTATCCCCAGGAGTGAGTGGGTATACAGTGACGGCGGAGTAACGCTTTGGCATGGAGTTGAAAATACTGTAATTAAACGATGTCAAGTTTTACCAATCGGAGGCCAATGAGGATTTGTAATATAGTCACATACAACCCACACATCATCTTACTCTTGTATAACACACAAAAGTTTTTGGTGTACCTACATGCATTCGTATTTATTAATTATCATCATAAATGTGTAATGAAACAAGAACTTAGTTGATTTCGTTATTTTATTTACTTTAAACTATAATATTATAGTAAAATACCAATTAACTGAACTAAAAACAAGTAGTTTTTTTTATAACCAGGCCATATAAATATATAATAGTATTATAGTTCATTTCAAATAATACTGTTGTGTGTGTAACGGTGTAATAAAACAACAAAACAAATAAATACATTTTCATAATGAAGTTAGGCATTAATATTTTATAACTCCAACGAATAGTTTATTCTACATTATTTTATTGTCATTTGACTTCGTTTCAAATTTCAAAATTATTCACGCAGATTTTAAAATTTAAAACACAGTTGTTCATTACGATTAAACATGTCATACCGTCTAATTTATTATTCACATAGTGTTGTAAATTACCAAAAGTCTAAGAAATCGTTAAAATATCAATTTTAATGGATTAAAAAAAATATTGACGAAAAACTTGTGGAAAGAATTGGAAATGTATTATCAAGATACAAGAATATGAGTAATTTTCCTCTACAGTTTTGCGATTTGTGAAGAATGACACACTAACGATTTATTGGAGCCAAAATGTTCAACTCAGAAACAAATTATAGCTTAAGAGGTAATTGAATAATGTGTCCAGAGAACGTTCAATACATAGACCGATCGGGGTATTCCATTAATCTATGACCAGAAAAGTTCAAAAAGAGAAATAGAGAAAAAGAGTTACTGTTGGTGATACAGATATTTCGTAACGAGAAATACACGACTGGCAATTGCTTAAATTTGTGTCCAGTGTGTGTTTGACTAGTAGTAATAATTCAATTTGACACTACACTTATACTACTGCAGTTTATTTTGTTATCAAGCGGGAAAGGAAAAAAATTACATTTTCGTCGTCCCACCGGCGACAAAATAAAACATTAATACAAGGTATCGTACAACTGTACAACACCTTAAATGTAAAATTGAATTAATGATTTTTAATTTTAACTTTTAAATACGATGATTAGTTTTTAAATGTTATTCAAGAGGAAATGTAATTGATAACAACAACAAAATTGATAAATTATTATTTTGCATTTCCTATTATTATTTCAATTACTAAGAATTCTATAACTATCAACTAAAAATTGGTATTAATACAGTCATTAATTTGTAATCTTCAATAATATATTATTCACGATATCATAACATTTTTTTCTTGGTTTATTTAAAAATGCATAATTATTGAGACTAAAATGTAAAAAAATACTCCAGGAACGTAATTTAATTTAATTAATCATCGATGAAATATAAAACGTGTGAATCAATATATTTATACAAACAACCTCAAGTCGTATATTACATTATTATATTATTATATAATTGCTCATCTACTGTAACCCATAATAATTTTGAAACGAGCGAATAACCTACAGTGACATTTTTAGTTTTTAATGATTTGGGAGCACTCGGAGTAAGATAGACGAGTATAATGATTATACGCCACTACCAAGATACAGAATAATTTTGTGTAACAATCAGGGGGGGGGGGCAAAACATAATACAGAAGATGTAACTATAAGATAGATAATTTTGAGACAATTTACCCAAAGACGCATGTATAGGAGAAGGGCTTAATATCCTATCTGTGTTATTTTTATTCTACTCTTCAGCCAATGCTTGAAGTATTAAATGTACTGAACCAGAACACAATACCTATTTTTAAATGTTATAAGTGCATTATAACATGTATAATTATTAATTATGTTTATACTATACCTATAGTATGTCTATATAATATAAATTATAATAATAAACTTTTTTCCTCCGTGCATCAGATTTACAGGCGAGGAGGGAGATGAAAATGTCAACTTCACGAACGTGTTGCGCAGCGTCTATTGACGTTTGGCCTGTGATCAAGTAATCCAGATACCTATTGATTTAGATTTTTTTAAAGGCAGTTTTCATTACAAGCGAACACTCCTGGTTTTCAGTGAGCTTATCACAACTCCAGACGGCCTAACCTATTTTTGAAATTATTCATTATTATTTTGCTGATACTGTGCTTAATGGGTTTTCAGGGCCGCCGACGTGCATCGGTGGCGAGGCCTCGGGACAATTAACTAGAACGCTCGCGACTGTGAGTAATAATCGACGCTCTGAGTTCCTTTTCCAATCTCGCGCGGCGTTGCTGCTCATCGATTATATGGGTTGATGGATATTTGAAATGTAAAAAAAAACAACCACTGTGGTTCTTTATTCTCGGCAAATATTACCAGCTGTTTCCCATTATAGCACCAAGCTTTCAGGTTTTTTATACCTCTATGTATACTTACCACAATTTTATTGAATATGTACTAATCTGCATAACACAAACGGACGGCTGTTTGATTTATGCAAAGATAAAAGTTCTGGTTACGTAAATTCGACCCTTATATTCATGTCATACCAAAAGTCGAGATACGTTGTAGGACAGTTGGAATTTTAACAACATATATTTTTTAAACTACAATATTCAAAATGGTTTATTCATCATAATATACATTATATGAAAGTCACAACACGACCATTCCGAACTGAGATGAAGGTAATAATCAAACTTGCAATTACCTACTCGCTTTACTTTTCGTGGCACCTATACCGGGTTATATGATTAAGTTGTGTTTTGTGTTTTGTGTTTTCAGAAGCAATACAAATTAAACGCCCCATAAATTTTCGAAAAATATCTACTAACATCACATAAACTAGCTTTAAGTATTGAGACATGGACACAAATATTTCATTCACGGATGGAATAACTGAAACTTTAATTGCAGACCAAACATTGAAGAGAGCTTTTATTCCAATGAAGAAATATATAAAATGTTGCAAATTACATTAATTGTAATATTGTGACCAATTAGTGAAATCTATGTATCACTGAAAACAAATGACTAATTAAATTAACAATTCAATTGGGCTAGTAGTTAGCGCTCTGCTGTACTGTAGGTTAAGTAAATTTTATGTGTGTGTTAAAATTTAATTGAATGATGAATAATTGCATACGAAAAACGATTCAGAGAGGAGACGGTGTGTCTTTATTACTTAGAATATTTTATTATATATTTATAACATTACAACTTTTATTATATGAAAGTAATAAGTTGGAGTAAACATAAAGTGTATAATTTTATCAGTATTATAATAATAATATATAATATTTATATGATATACTATTTTTATGAACTTTCAGCTACTAAAAACTTAAAATAGAATAACAGTATAAATAGGCTTACATAATAAATCCATTAAAATTAATATAAATATTTTTTAAATATCACTGCAGTGTACTGTAAAATAAAAAATTATACTTGAAAGATTCTAATGTACTTCTATAATTTTGGATATTTTCGTGATTTTGACGAATTTCGTACAAATTTGAACTTTTAATGTTTAAAAAAATTACAACCGTATTTTCAATACTTCTTAAATGGACTAAAACATATGATGAACATTTTATTAAAATGGCAAATTCGTTTTTACCCATAAACAAAAATTTTATTATACTATATGCATTATTATATACTTATATATTGAAAAAATATAAAAATTTCAAATATCTATAAAAAAAAGAGCTGAAATATTATGAAAACTTTATTCAATGCAGTAAATTCTAACACAAATATTTAAAGAAAAATTAAAATCTCCAAGGTCATGTATTTTTGAGTTTCGACAAATTCTCTAAAGTACATAATACAAATGTTGTACAAACGCCAGCACAGTTTGATTTTTTGAACACTCAAATAATTAGAAGTACCAAATCCTAAGAACTTGTAACTGGCATTTACAGTGTATTTGACATTAGTATGGATAAGAGATTGAGTTAATTCAGGTCTGAAAAATTGATTGAAATAAACAATATTTATTCAAGTATATACATCTGTAATTGAAAGAAATAAGAACTAAAATAAAATGCCATGCTTAAAAGCAATCTTTATGAAAAAGAAAAGAAAACGTTAAATATTATAAAGCATTGCAAACAAGTTTTACAGAAATCCGTTGACAGCAATTTACTAATGTTATTTTATCGCATCTTTAGACTTGGTGAGCATTTGTTTGGTTTTTCTTTTGTTTATTTACAAATAATCTTTTAGAATGATGACAAAAATGGAAATCTTGAATAGATGTTCTGAGAAAAACTTGTCATTTTAACTTTGATATTGGTGATAAATATTAGACAAATTAATGAGTATAATATAGGTGTTTGAAAATTAAAAAATATTTTTTTTAATAGCTTTAACCGTAAACATAATTACACAATTTAAAAATGAAAATTCTCTGTGGCATAATTTAAGTTATCGAAATCCAATAAATGTAAAAATCTGTTCCAAACTTATATTAAATCATCTAAATACATTTATCTATAATAATAATTAGTATTCACTCTAAAATATTAAGATTCAATTTTTATTTTAAACAACTTTAAATTCAGCGTTAAAATAATTACATATTGAAGATTTGAAAAACTGAAGTAACATAATTGATCATACCAAATAGTAAGTCTTTTTTATGTGTTTATAAGGATTAAAATGTTAATTATACTTAGGCTGATCAATACAAAAAACGGAATTACATTGCTTATTTTTTTTTAACTTCGTAATTCCTTTAAATAAAATATGATAGTGTACAATACAAACTTTTGGTTAAAATTCCATTATTTCTAGACCTTATGAAGTTTCTGCCTTCGGAGAAGAAATTAGTTACCAACACCTTTTAGGAATGTACTTGTGAGTGGATGTAGAAACGAAATAAATGAGAACAATGCGTAAATTATATTCAACCTAAGTCTGGAGTTGAAAACATTGTTGGTATACCAATCTCATTCTTATATACTTGTGGAAGTTTTAAAGTCATATGTGTATAATAAGTACTATAAAGCTTTTTATAGATTAGATCTATATTTTGGAGAAAATAGACAAGATATCAACTTTACTATTATTATCTGAGAATAAATCCCCCCCCCCCCAAAAAAAAAAAAATTATGAAATTTTCTGTCCCGTATTGTTTGATTGTTTGCTTCTATGTCAAATGGAAACAGAAATCCATTTAAATATTACATCAAAATAAATATAAATTATACAACTAAAGATATAATTTTAATAACGGATATTCTGCTAAATAATAAATCTATAGTTACTTACACTGTCTTTACATACCTACAACTAATTTTAATACATTTTGGTTTTGTATGTATTATAATTAAATAATAATTAATAATAATTAATATAATTTAATTAACAACGCCTACCTACCTAATAATTGTTTTTCTTAGTTATAATTTTGTACAACCCAAAAGCATAAATTTGTTTAATGCTAATGCAATAACATTGAACATAGCTGTATAATCTACAAACAAACAAAATGTCAAACATATACAACTTAAATAATATGTTCTTACTAGGTTCTCAAGATTTGTTTTTTGTATACCAAAAATTAATATTACCTCTTATTTTAATGACGTAGAGTGAATCCTGTATATTTTAGTTTAAACATGAAATTCATAAGTCAATAAGTCATACATATAAATACATTTAAAAATCATTGAAATATTTCAATAATTATTGCAATTAAAATTTAATAATTTTTTTGATGCAAATCATAAATTAATCATTTAAATTATACGCCATTAAATGCAGATTAATGTTAGGATTAGAATAATTATGATCATTAATCAATCCACCAATAAGTTAGTAACAGTTTTCAACAAGTTACTTGCCGTCGACTAGTAACAAAGTTTAGTCACACTTATTTTATACAGCACAATATGCATAAAGCGTTTATCATCAAGCAAGCAATATGAATTATGAATAATTGTTTGAAGTTTAAAGTTTAAACCGTGTGTAAAATGTTTTACATTACTTCCGAAATTCGTGCAAGACAGATTATAGGTAGGTATTTTTTTTAATTCGCGATAGTTTTTATTAACACGTGCGCTATTATAAATAATATACCCATACAATTTTTGTTTATTTGATGTATTCATTTAGATTTTAAACATAATTATTTGTGAAATATTTTATGTCAAATCTTCTACTCTGAAAAAAGTTGTATTAATTTGCTCCGCGAATAAACATCATGTATCTATATTATTCCCTCAAATGTTAAATATATAGGCACCTAAATGCTCTAATCTATTCTCATTTTTTTTAAAATCTCATCTAAAAATAAAAATCTCGTCGAGTTGAATATAAAAATTTAAAATAAATGCCATATGACTACAAAAAAGAGTCTACATTATTCAATGTCCTGTTATCGGGGGGTTTTTTTTTTAAAGAGAATAAAGATAAAAAAAAATATCGCCATTCGACTTTTTATTTTACAGTAACGGAAACGTTGTTTTTCAAATAAATTGATACCAATTTTTACATGAACAGAGAATAATGTCAATTTTTCCTGGTCGTTTTTTTAGATGGGTTTTCTCTTGTGGTTTGGTTTAGTTCAATGGAGTATTGTAAATTTGATGTCTATAATATTATATGTGTCTAATTTGTTTTCACACCATTGTGTCAATGTCAGGCACGTACGTTAGTACCAATCAAAATATTGTTTGCATAATTATTACAAGCATATTATATGCTTCCGTAAAAATTCAAAGATAGCACCAAATAATACATTACTATTTTGGATGGTTATTAGTTATTAAACTACAACTTAAAATTAAAGATAAGGTAAAGCGTACTCGGATACTGGCATGTGTTAGCCTAGGTATACGGAGCTTTACTCTTCACCCTGTCGTTCTTTATCTACGCATCCCAAAATAATAAAACTGTAATTTTTGCTGTTTTTAGTGCTAATTTTGTCTTTTGTATCATTTTATTATTTAGCGCTACCGAATAGTCAGTTGGGTTGTAGGGAAGTTCGATCTTCAGAATATTATATGAACAGATACAAATAAAATAATTTAAAAAAAAAAATATTTACACGGAATCCCGATAAGCTATCCAGTTTGAAATTGGTTGGCTTTTTTGGGTCAAATATAGCAACGTTACACATTTATTTATTTATAATAAATTATAACACATGTGAATACTGGTTCACATATCGGAAAAATTGGTAAGAATCCGGTAGTCAGTACCTATATAAAAATATCATATTTTATCCAATATTTTTATAGTCATATAATTATTTACATTTATTTATTCCATATGGTGAAATAAAAAAAATCATGTATGTAATTCTGGGAAATGTATTCTATACGAATGGTTGTTTTTATGCCAAATCGAAGTTTCAAAATAGCTTCAGAAACTAAACATACTATGTGAAACTAAATATATTTTGTAAACGTTTCTGAGCAATAATGTGATTATTTTTACCCCTCTTCATTTAGGGATTGATTTGTCATACAAGTAAGTTCTAGGTATAGGTTTATGATGAGTCACTATATAAAGACACAATCTTAAAAACAAGTGTTTTTACTATAATTTAATAAATAAAGTTGAACATATTTTTAAAACGATGTATTTATAATTCAATAACAGAAAAATAGTTTTATTTTTAGTAAACATGAAAATTATAATGCCCCTTATAATCTTCTATTGTTTGTATGATATATTTTATAATACTATATAGTTAGATAGCTAGATAGGTACATTTTATTAGGCTTTACGTGAAACCAGACAAGACAATATTGGCTTAATGCCGAAACAAAAAAAAAACAAGAAATTAAACAAAACTCTTGTTGTACCAACGTAAAACATAAAAAAAAAATGTTAACAGCACCAAGTACAAAAAACTGAACAAAACTCGAATTTTCGTGTTTCCGGCATATTTTATTGTGGTACTTACAAGCACAAAAATATAATTTTTTGAACTTAAATTATATCCGAAGATTATTATTTATATTTATATCAGTTGCATACACAATAATACATAAATCAAGTGAACTATTTATTTTTGTGACCATGCTAGTCCGACTTATATGGGATAGGGGTACAATCCGATGGACTAGATGGTTGACAAAAAATGAAACAACGAATTATTAATGTAAATATATACATACGCATGTTGCTATATTATAATAGTTAGATAAAATAACATTAGATTATGCTTTTCGGAGAAATATATGTGTTTGTATTTTTGATTAAAATAAGACAGATAAAATAATACTATGATTTAATATCGGTACTTAAACAGTTCTATAATTATACGGCTATACCCACATACTCCATACAATTTAAAATCAAAACAACTAGAATAAACAAGAGCGGAAATCAGACTGAATTTCCAGGACAAACTACAGCTTTTCTATCGAATTATTTTACAGTATAAAATGTTCAACAAATTTAAAAAAAAAATATACACAATTTATTTGCTTACAGCGGATGAATGAGTCTATTCATAGATACCTGCCACCATTTCGTTTCACACAGCACATGATATGATTACGAAAACTTTCTGACACGTGGATTCGATTTACGAAATACAACTACACGCCTACACTGGTACCGGACGTTTTAATATCAGTCACGATGACGATGAAAAAAAAAAATAGAAGTGACTGTGGAAAGGTCGTATAGACACAATGTTGACTAAAAGTTTTTAGTGCCGACCAAATGGCTTAACAAATACATACACACCACCCATACGTATATATATATAATATATATGTATTCTTTTACACAAACCAAAATCGGAAAACTCCATTAAAAAGTCACACTTCGGGGGAAACAAAATATTAGACCTTAAAATAGTGTCGAGGCTTGTGTACGTATAATGTCAACGCACATCACATCGGAGTTCGTTGTTCCCTGGGGTGAAATTTTCCATAAAAAAAAAATAAACGTCGGCCAATCGTTTTCAATCAATTGGACCCCGCAGCAATCGTCGTCGTCCGATTCCTGATACGATAAGTCCATTGAATGTGTGTGTGCGTGAGTGCGTTTCGGATTGAAAGAGGGGGGTCGGGAGAAGGGTCTAATAACAATACCCGTCCGACACACACACATTTATATATATATTATACATGTATTATATAAGTGTTATGCATAAAATAGAGATCGAGTTATTGACTTTTGGACGGATTTAATCGTGTGGGCGCAAAGGCAATACTAATAATAATAACAATAACAACAACAATAATAATAATACGTATACGGCGTATCGGTCGTTTTTAAACAGCGTGTGGGTCGCGCGGTATGGTGTGGGGGAGGGGTGGGGGTGGAGGAAAAACGACTGTGGCGGAAGTGAAATCGTTAGCGAACGTTACGGCCCCGGTGTCGGTGTGCAGCGTGCGCGGCATCGGCGGCGGTGTGGCTTACGCACTGGGCAACAAATGGAAAGCAGTAAATTCGGATTTGAGCCCAGCAGAGGACCCATTAAGATTTATAATACGCAGTGGCCGACGCCGCCCGAAGCTCCGGCGCGTATATATAAGAGACAGCCACGAGCCCCGCAGCAGTATACCTATTGTATATTTTACCTACCCATACCTACCTACCTACCTACCTACCTGCCTGCCTGCCTGCCTGCCTGCCTACCACTGTCCCACTCGCCCTGGCGCGATCCCATTAAACCGATGTACCGGCTAATATAATCACGCGTATAACTTTGCATTATTCCGGTTCGGAGATTTTTGAGGTTATAAAAATAAATAAATAGATATAAGTGTGTAGAGAAAAAAAAACTTACGCGCGCTTTTCTTTCGCTTTGCTGTAATAATAATAATGCACAGCGACAAATGGGTCACTAAATGGTCCGAGAAAAATCGTTTTTTTTGTTATTATTACTATTATAGCTAGAAATCTCTACGCTGTTTATTCCGTCTGCTGTGAGCGCACGATATATATATATATATTTATATATTATACGCGTAGTGAATTACACGTTATTTCATTAAACAAAACCGACAATGGTCTTTCAGATGTATATCGTTTGTCAGACGATTTTTTTATACTAATAGCTGGTCGTTAAGGACCGCTGTATTATATCCACATAGAAGATTGGAGGCGTATACAATTTTAAAATAATTCTGCTAACTCTTACGCTATTTGAATTCACGATATAAATGTCAAAAACCAATAAAACTTTTAAACAATATAGAAAAAATTATGATGGAACAAATACTAACCAAATTGGCTTATCTTATAGCAAGTTTCATACAGTATTTCTAAGATACTAAGGATTTCAATAGTTTATTTTTTTTATATTATCGGTGTACATAATATTATGACAAAAAAATGAAGAAATGATTTACTGATTTATTGGAGTTTAATGTAAAGTCATAACAGTAGGTGGCTGTTACTCATTGTTGGTTGACAGTCAATTATATAATTAATTTCTTTTAACCAAGAATATAATTTAAAATGTTAAATTAAATAAATTGATATGAATAGTTTCGCATACAATAAGCAAGTCACATTTTCGGATAGAATGAAAAGTCTATGGGCTCATATATTATAACATTATTTTAACCTCAATTGAATTTTTTTTTTATAGTATTATATTGTATTAAAAATAAATAACATAAAATTATTTCATTTTTAGAGTAGCCAACGACTAATATTTTAAAAACAGAATATAACAATATTTCTTAAATATTTTTTATATTTTTACTGAAATATTATTTTCATATTTGATAATTGATTGCTCTCGATATCCATGGGTCACATATTGGAATAATAATATTATAATATGTAATATCCAAAATGTGTTCATATTTATTTAAAAACCCATTAATTACAGTTTTGTTACTAACAACATGCCAATAATAAATCTTCATGATATACATAAATAGGGAAAGTGTGAAATAATGATGGTTGTCAAATTTTGTAAATTACGTTGAAATATTTCATTTATTATTTTATGAATCAATTTAATTAAGAAAACTGATTTAATAATATTGAGTCGTATTATGATGAATGGTTGGTATAGTGTACCACTACACCATACATAATATATTGAAATACAATAGCCAATAGATCGCATCAGTGGCTTTCTTAAATTCCAAGTTTTCGACAGAATCATTAATCATTAATGTTCAATCAATATAATAGTATAGTACACTGAACATAGTACAATGATTAAGCAGTAGATGGAATTTAATTTTAATATTTTAAAAATAAATTATAAATTATAAAAATAAATGTTTGATTTTGATTATAACTGTCAAGGACGATCTGGAAAAACAGATATGTAGATATATGGATATATGTGAATATTTTTTAATCAATATTTTTATGATTTTTCTATATTTTAGCAATACTACTAAATTTTTTATAATGATAAACGTTGATGATAATATACATTACAATAATAAATACACGTTATAATCGTATATGTACCTATATTTAAAATAGATAATTGTTATGATTTTAATGATAAATTAATTACATTATCTAGTATTGTAATATAACTATAAGTTTATAAAACTTCTACTTTAGGTTAAATAATTCAAACATTGCAACACTTATTGTTTATTTTATTATTTCTATTATTTTTAAGAAAAAAAAAATGAATAAATTTACTGTTGCATACAGATTATTATAATATTAGAAATTGATCTTATCACAATCTCACACAAAATTTAAATGAGAAAGTATTATTTTTTTAAATTAGCTTTTGATTTTTTTTTAAATCATTTAAGGAAATGATAAATTCAATACCGTTATTTTTTCTTTTTAATATCGAATGAATGGTTTGGGGTGATAGTAATAATTCAATAAAAGTTTTGCTAAACACTTCAAGTTGAACACTAAATTTGAATATTTATATTGTGAACGTTACATTGTTATACCAGTAAACGTCTAACTTTGGGTACTTAACCACTATAGTATATTCAATGAGATGCATACAGTATATGAATAAACTATAAACATGAAACAGCTAAATAAATAAATTAAATGGACTAGGTCAATCGGTGGGCCATTGGCTTGCATTGAATATGTAATGCATTTATTTTTTATTATAGTCAAAGTTAATGAAAATAATATAAGTTTATCCATTAAACGATTCACTATAGCTAACGGCAAACAAGTAAGATAGGTTAACTGTTTGTATACTTGGTACATAGAGTTCCTAAATACATTTCTGGAATAATTTGATTGAGAAAACGGAAAATTGGGATGTCACAAGACTAATTATATTATATAATTGAAATTAGGAGGTAATGGGTGTAAACTGTAAACACAATTTTAAACCTACAATTTTTATCATAGTGTATTCATATAAAGTGTTGTACAAATTATAAGTCTTTGAATAATAATTATTTCGTCAGTAGCCCTCCACCCAGACAACATGAGTCTAACGATGCATTTTTAATCAAGAAAAAACTTATAAATACTGTATAAATCTGTTAATTGTTTATGCAAATACTTTATCTAAAGGATCTCTAACTATAAAACTAATTGTATGCCAATGACCAAAGATACTGAGGCTTATTTATTTAAGTAAAAAAAGAAAAATTATTATTTCAACATTAAATATTAGTTTTTAAAAAAGGATAGAACAGTTATTAGATAATCAAACCCGGCCAAAGAAATTAATGATAATCATAATAAATAATAAGTCATAAATTAAAATATAAACGGCTAACTTAGTTTACTTCGAGTTAAAACATGATAATATTGTATATTTATAACTTTGACTGCACTATGGATGTATAATTTTTTATCTAAAATAAGTTGTTTTGAAATCTAAATAAAGAAAATACTTTCGTATTACAGACGACTTTCCAGTCACAAAATTATGATAATTAAGTTCAATGCAGGCAGTTAAAATAATTAGCAAATAACTCAATCATTATGGTTAAATTTTGATCGTATTAAACTTAAATTACGGATTCACTTGAATAACGGATATATAGTATTTACTATTTATTATTTGGTTGTTGCATTTAAGAATATTTATGTTTATTTATTACAAAATTACAAACGTAATACATATTTGAATTAGGACGTGCAGTGCAACCTCGGTAACTCAAAAAAAAAAAAACAATAGGTAACTCGAACATGTAATATTATATTACAATCAAAATAATAAATCCTTTAACATAGTTATCCACTAATTTTCATAACTGATAAGTGCACATTTTGTTTTTCTTATTTACTTGTATAATTTTTTTTTAAAAGAATAAGGAATAACTATAATAAAAACAAAATATATAAGGATCTTGATAATGAAAACTAACTGGGGATGATTTCGATAATATAATTTACCAAACACTACTGAGTCGAGCCAATCAATGACTCATTTAAATTCAAAACACGCAGAACATTCTGTTTTTATACTATTATTTTTGTTGTGGGATAATATGCACCACAACCTTTATTTACATTTTTAGTACTCCTTTTTACAAATACTAAAATAATACAATTCACAATTTCATTTGGATTCATATACTGGTCACATAAATTTATATATGTATACTTTTGTTCAGAAGTTTTTTTATTCGACTCCCCAATAATACATTTACACTTTTTAAATTTATACTATGATGTATAAAACAATTTATGAAATATGTAAATTAAATTGTAATAAGTTAAGCTTTAAATGAAAAAGTATTTTTTTTCATTTTTTTTTCATATTACTTTTTTGTAAAGAAAAAAATAATTATTGTTTTAAATTGCTTTGTATTGATATACATATAAGGTTACGTATATTGTATGATATGCTATAATTAGATAACAATGAATAATTTAATACAATACTTCAATCATAATATAAGTATAAGTTGTGTTTATATTAAATGAAAATTTATAAAATAGTTTATAACTGAATGAATTACGTATGATCATTATAATAAGATTTATCGATGAATTTAAAATAGTACTGTAACCAGTAGTTATTTTTAACCATTTTATGCTATGAATGTATTGATTTTACAATGATGTGTCTTTGTTTTTTTTAGTTTAGTGTCTGTCATCACTTTTGAAACACTAATAATGTTTAGATTTTCAACTGCAATAACTTTTCTGGTAGGGAATTGAATATGAATTGGAGATGGGAGTCAAAGTAAAAGTTACCAGTACTTTTCTTAATAATTGGAAGAAAGAAACCGTAATACTAATAGAAAATAAATTACTTAAATATCATCATCAAAAATCATATCATAAAATATACTTAGGTAGAAATTTAGGCTAACTAAACATCTTTGCACTAAATCGTTTTTTGCATACAATAATTATTTATCGTTGAATTCAAATTTAACACACCCATTCAGTGATTGACTCAACTACGAGGTACACTTTACATATACTGTAGAGCAGAGCGGTTACCTACTTTATCCTTTTTTTTTTCATATTACAATGTAGAAAATGAATAAATAATGATATACCTACCTATTGCGAGGGGAGAACTTTATATACTTAAATAAATAAATTAGGTTGGTAATTAAGTAGACACAAATAATAAATATAATTTACACTTAATTTTAAGCTTGTGTTCTTGACTTTATTTCACAAAAAAATTAGTAATTATTAGACATTATAGGTAGGTATTTAAATTAATAAATTTGTCGTGACTGTAATAATATGTGTGTATAATTTAGGTATATTAAATTAATATTTGAACTGATTTGTGATAATTTTAACAACTTCGTTGTATAAGATATAACACACCTTCAAATTAGTAGTTGACATTTTAATGAAATTATTGGCATCGGCAAGTCGAACACCAATAATTTATGACATCAAGATTGCATTTATTAATATTTTCTTATCATCAAAAAATAAATTTGATTTTCAAACCGACAATCCTCAATAGTGCTGTTATAACAGTTAATTTTTTTATGAAAATAAGTTTATGGAACATGGAAATTTTACATTATTTTTTATCATCCGACCAATTGTTGGTGTATTACTGTCCCTGACCCGACATAAACATGCATCTGTTATCAATGACAGAAGGTTAACTATTGCTGCCAGTAAAATGTTACACGCTACAGAATCATATATTAATCTACGTTAACTTTATTATGGTTCATTTATTCAAGTTCCATATGAGGGTGTGAAGATGAAAAAATAACATACAGGAAAGTTTCTCTTATTTTCCCTTGCTTTCTCTCTCTTTTACTATATATATAATATGTAAACTAAATGCATTTTTTACACGCACTTTGTCAGGGTTGTAATGCATCTAAATAAAAAACTAAAAGACCGTCTCAATAGAAAGATGGTTTAAATCTTTTAAAAAAAAATCGCCAGTTGTGTTACATTTTATGTACTCGCGTAGTACAATACACGACGCTTGCTTTCATCGCAGTCGTCTTCACTGAATTCCAATGGAGGTATACTTATAAGTTATAATTTTTACTACTTCTTCTTTCGGATCCCACTAGCCACCACAATAATAAACATCCAACGAAATTTCGCTCAACGAAGCACATGGATAAGTCATGGTTTCTGTGTAAATAATAAATCTAAGTGATTTATAAATCAACCGACTACCTAAAAGATAATAGTCACCATCACAGTTAGTAATTAGTTTACAGACTACAAGAACGTTATTGTGTAATACAAACATTTTTTTTAAAGTAATTAAGCATTAACGAAATTCAAGTCAACCGAATTCATGACCTATTAAAAATATTATTGTAAAGCTACAACAAAAACATTACTACCTACCTATATATATATTATTATGGTTACATATTATAGTAGCATTTCCGTGTTTCCGTACAACCAAACGGTGAAACACTATTTTTATTTTTTCTGTTTCCGACTAACTGTGGTATATTTTAACTATAAATATACCGAGGTCAAGTCAATTTAGATTATATTTTAAAAATATAATGATCAACAGTTTTGATATTTAACGCATAAAAAATGTTGTTCCAATAATTTGTTTTAAAAACTATTATACGATAATGGAAAGGAAATTCAAAATGTCCATACATAAAATATAAAACTATGACGGCGTTATATATAGGCAAAAGTAATACAGTACCAACTGGCTTCTATATAGATACTTTATGATAGTTGCCCATGTACCTAAGTATACTTTTATTTTTATTTTTTAATACTATCCTTTTTAATAAGCAACGAAATTTGTCGGTTTAAAAAAACATGGTATTAATTATTACTTTAAAAGTTGTACAAAATTGTGATTTGCTTATGAAAAAATTTAAAATTCAATAACATTTTTTATAAATATTAAATAAAATGTACTCCCTAACTAGGTATTATAAATTATTTTTTAATAATAAAAATTATTAGTATTCTATTTTAAATCAAGTTTCAACAACGTAAAAGGAACAAAGTATGCTTATTATTAGTTGTACTCATATACAATATTATTTTCATAATTATTATTAATATAATATGTCTATTTTATTTTTACTTTTTTTTTATTTGTAATGCATCGTAATAACGTAGTATTATACATAAATAGTTTTGTAAACATAAGACACTGGACAAATATAGTAATAACATCTTTCTGAGGTGTTTATTTGGAAAAACGAAAAGATAGAACGATAGAAAAAGAAATGGAGACTGTTTTACATGAGAAACGCGTACTTATCACCGACAGCGCCACGGAATATTAAAGAGTCAGAGCAACTGTTTGCGTTATGACCTCGCTTTTACCGTTGTGAAAATTTTACGACAGGACGTACCTCACCACCACCCCATAAACTTATTATGATTAAAGCATTTAAAATATATATATATATAATATACATCTTTTATTGCCAAAAGGGAAAAATTGAACGCAAACCATAATTTTGGTCGACATTAGTTCACCGACCCTTACTCTTTGTTAGCAATTTCGACGAATAATAATTAGTCCCATCCATTATCTAAACTTAAACAACGAATACAATGAAATATCCTTAGAAACAATAATTATTTGAATCCCTGTTGGAATAATTTTACTATCATCATGACAATTTCATGCAGTATAATATGGAAATAAAAATGTAATTGTAATATATTTGGTAACTATAAATTAAAATCCTATGACTTGCAGGTGAGGAGCGGTCGTACGCTCATTATACGTCGTTGATAGCACTGGGATGGGTGACCACTAAGGTTTTGAGCCACACAACCTTGCCACAAATACAAACACGTGTCTCAAATCAATCGTTTCCAATTACAAACAGTAATGACCATAGTTGCCGGGCTTCCAATCTATAAAAAAAACGTCATCCTTGCCTTGTTTCTAATAATATTATTTAAAAAATATTGGGTATTTATAATATATAAACAATAATAATTATTGTGTTTTAAAAATAATCTTTAAAATATAAATACATTAATAAAAAAAATTAAAAATTAATATATAATTTTTTTAATAGTATAATACTGTTTCCAGTCTGTACTTTATGATTAATTTATGAAATATTACAATAATTACATATTACAACAAATAAATTCAGATAGTTTTATTTAAAAAAAATTAAGATGAATGTTAACTAAATTGTTCGCCTACTGCGTTTGAGGTTTTTATATAGAATTGACTAAAGATAAACTATAGGTATACGTCTACACAGTTTTATCGGAAAACCAATAATGCGTTAAAATTCTAAAAACGACGTCTTTATCCATTCGAGTATAACCACAGAACTTCTAAAGATTTTGTGTAGGTTTATTTTATCTGATACGAGATTTGAGTTTTATACCTTGCGTGTCCTATCCAATTATTTGTCTATCCACAAATGCGTTCCGTCCACATGAAGCTCAATACAACCATGATAAAGCTCATTATTTTTTAGCCAAACGAAAATAACTACATTGACTTAAGATATCTAGTAATCGATCATAATATGGATCAAATCAGATTATACGATTACAATTTACAGCATAAAATGGGTCTAACAGAAATTTTTTAATAACGTGTTTATAAAAATAATTTTTAATGGTCAATATCCGTAATAATAATACTGCTTATGTAAGGAATATATAAGATACATTTTTCAACTGCCTATTAATAAAAAATAATCATCATTCACAAAAAATATAAATTGAGTAATACACATCAATAGGAAAACTATGTATTTAAAATAAGGGAAATGTTAATTGTCGTGAAAGTAACTTCCACAAACTATTAGATAAATATGACTTTGAAAAAATTTACGTTTACAGTTCGATTGATTTATGTCAATCTTATGCTATATTAATATGTATTACAATCATTAATTTTATGTATGCAATAAATTTTATTCATTAATAATACCTGAACAATTTTCTGTAGTATAATTTTTATATAAATTCAAAATAAATCGATAAAAAATTAAAATTAAAACTAAATTGAAGCTATTGTAAATAATAATAGTGCAATGTAAAACTATTATTAATATGGTAAATAAGCATTTGAATTGTACATGGAAATATTAATTTTGTGTGTTTTTAATGCTACAAATATATTGAAAAATACATTTTAAATAAATTTTAATCATGAATAAATTAACGCAAAACTCGGTGATCGTAAACCTGACTCTATTTTTGTACACTTGTTTAGGTAAATTCAAAGTGTACAAAACTAAGAAGTTGTACATTACGAAGTAAAAAATAGTTAAAATGAAAATTAAGTGAAGTTAATAGTTCGATACTTAGATTACCTAGGTAAATAATGATAATTCTATTAATTACCTAATGTGCATTTTACGAGTATTTATTCTTTGTAACAGCAAATCCAAATTGGTTTTGTGAAAGAAACTCTTGTTGTTGTTCAAAGTTAAATTATTTTTGAACAACTATGAGTATCATAACTGATAAGTCAGTTTAAGTCATCCATATGAGTTGTAGTTAAGTGTAATTATCCTTTGGGTTTTTATATAATCTCATTGAGATCGGCTATGATTATTTTTTTTTATTACAATCCATATTGTTCTATAACAACTAATAAGTTAATGTAATAATTTGTCCAAAGACAAAATTTCAAAAAAGAATTTTTAAAACGCATTATGTTTGGCAAAGAAACTCGAGCAGCAATTTTACGCATTATCAATAATTGTAAAGCAAAACTCAATTCTACATTGTTACTATTTCAACCACTGCACTTTTGTCAGTGAAGTATCTTTGTTTGTATCTTTTCAATACATTTCGGTATGGTTTTAGCACTCGAGAAATTCGCTAGTTTTTCCAGTTGATATGGACTAAAAATGAACATTGAATAAATATAAAGCAATCGCAAGGTTACCTATCATAGGACGTTGGACTAACCGTACTTCGATGAGAATTGAGAGTACACAATGTTTATAGAATTATGTGTACAGTTGTATTAAATCGTTCTATAAATGTATATCCTTGTAAATAAAGATATAGGATGGAATATTTACTTAATACCTGTTGGACCACCACAAAATATATAATAATAATACGAATATATTATATAAAATCTTAAATGTTCGTACAATTTGTAGTAAGTAAGGTAGCTTGTGAATAGTAATTGAGAATCGCAAACGAGACTTTGTTGTATAGGTTAGGTTGGTAGTTAGTTGCACTGGTGCATACAAGATAATGTGTACATTGATGAAAAGTTAGTTTTAACTCAAGTGATAAAATAGAAAACATTGAGAGTAGAAAAAAAAATTAAAAATATGTATAAGAAATAATCGTCAATTTTCGTATAAATTACTATTTTTTTTATATAACATTCAAAGTTCAAATTTTGACCACATTTATTTCATTCAAAATTTTTACAAATAATTTTATAGCTAAAGGTTGAAAATTTAAAACAAAGTTTTCAAGTAGGTTATTCTGTAACCAAATAATATATATTATATTTTAGTTTTTTTATTTTCAAATGTGGACGAAATGACATATTAAATAACAATATAACTTACAAGAATAATGATTTATGTTATTTTTTTGTAAATTAAAAATATTATTCGTTGGTACTAGAAACTTTTAAAGTATATTATTATATTTTATACACACAATGACTTCAAATCTATTTTTTTTTTTTTTTTTGACAAAAATGAATTTAATCTGCTGCGTAGTACTAATGCTTACTAGTAAAATAAATTACATTAATCACAATAATATCATCAAAATAAATATACTAAATAACTAAGAAATATTATAGACTGACAGGCCGTCTTCGCTCAGAATCTGTTTTTGTATACAATGATTTTATATCATTAAGTTCAAATTTAACACTATTATCCATTACAGTGACCCGCTTGTAACCTACTGTACAGCACAGTGACATTCACTTACCCGATTTTTTAACATAATTTATTAAATTAGAAACAAATATATACAAAACATTTTTTAGAATTAATTTAAATGTTATCATGAATTTTCGGTAGTTTTAAATTTATCTGATCAACTTATGAAGAATATTATGTTACATTTTCAAGCATTTTGATTAACAAACAAAACTATTATAAACATAAAATAAATAGAAAATAACCTAATATTAATATTGTATGAAAGTGTGGAGTTACCTCCTGTAATTTAATTTTGAATCGCGATAAATTATTTTATTATTCCCAACTTTTTCGGAATTTAGAACAAACTAGATCTAATTTGTCACAAACAAAAACATTGAAGATTGAAGCATTTTGAGGATTGCAATTATTTACTTCAGATAAAAAACAAAACACGTGATTGTAATGAATTTCACCACACAGTATCTAAAATGAGTCCAATTAATACATCCATAAATATAAAAAAAGTTTCATAAATAAATCTATTCCAGTTATGGCTTTCGTGAACGATGTAAGTATTTTAAATCATCATCATATTATTATACAATGTTTAAACGGTTCTTCGGTTTAATATATTACATGCTTTCACATTTAGTAGTAATACCTAGTTTATGTCATTATTAAAGTAAACCATTTAAGTACATTGTCTATGCCATTGATGTCTGCCCTCTAAACTAAATTGAATTGAGATCAAATGTATGATACTATAATTTGTATTAACAAAACCACTAAAAAATTCTCATTAAAGATTACTTTAAAAATTTTGCTAACAAAATAATAGTCTCGATAATAATATTCTTAATGTAAAAGAATCGTATTGTTCTCGTTATCAAAATCTGGGTTAAGCAGAACATGGAGAAAATAATTCATCAATCAACCAATGTGTCACAACAGTTTATATATAATTCTTTATTGTTCTGGAGATATGATTCAGTTATTCAAAGTATATAAGAAAAATAATAGATGAACTATTTATAACTATTTTCAAATATTTTACAATTAACAAGTAAATCTAAATATACTTGATGCAAAAAAAAAAAATATATGATTAAATAATTAAAATTACTTAGATAAATGCTAAATACTAAATGTTTATTACTGTTGTTTAAAATTATAATATAATCAATTATTGTAAAAAGAACTTTAGTTAAAAGTGATTAATTTAGATTTATTCAAAAAGAATTACAAATTGTCGAAAATATTACACTTAAATAATATTTAGTTTGTATAGAAAAACGTTTCAATCGTAGAAATGTAAAAATGTAAAAATTATGGTTTGTTCCAAAATGTATTTTTTATACGCTACTCTAATGTACCTGATTTAAATTTTTCCATAAAATTCAAATACATTTTACTGTATCTAAAAAATTGATTTTTTGAGACATTCAAAACTTAAAAAAATATTCAATTATCATCTGATATCTTTCTCTTATAAAATTACAATATTATACATTTATTCAATTCAATACACGAGGATTTTTATTTAAACTTAAAAATTAAACCTGATTATAAGTCAACAGTTTTTAATTAATGCGTATAAATGAAATTGACTGTAAATTGTCACTGGTTTAAATGCAGATTACCAGAAATAAAGGATATTCTGGACCAGATTTTGTACTGCAATGCAGATACACGTGAAAAACCTCTGCATTATTGTTTCGTATACACTATGATGTTAGTAATTGTAAATTGTAATTACCATGGTTGAGATAATAAACATGATAGTTTTCAATTCTTATAGAACTTAAAAATAATTAAAGTCTGATTTTAAACTACAAGTACTTTTTTGTATAAAATGTTACATAGTATGTTAAATTTAATTTACTATAATCACTTTAATTACATTACTACAACGAAGTAATTTAGTTAAAAAGAAAATTACCTTAATTGAGTTAAAATCTTTTCGAAAAAAATAACATTTGAAGTAGGTGACAAAAGTAATATTTATCAATATTAGTTGTATCAACAATAACATATTATACACACCATAAAAACATTTAAATTAATGATTTTTTACAATTTACAAATATGTATATTACTGTTAAGTACCTATACAAATACACAACAACCTATGTGTAATATATTAATATCTATACAATGATATTATGTACGCATTATCAATCTAATAAGTATTTATTATTAACTAACTATTTATAATCTTCTTAAATGCGAATATTTACAACTATGAGAATGAGGAAACTGAATATTAATACCATAATTAACAATAACAGAAATACAAAAAAACGTATAATTTTCTGGAATGATTGACAAAATATTCCAATCATCTTCAATTGAAAATAAGAAAAACAAGTTTTTGTATGTACGATTAATTTTTCTGGCTCATTAAATTGTGAACAACATTCTATTACACTTAAATTATAAATTCCACAAATCTTTTTTTTTATATTTATTAATTTAATTGTGTCAATACACCAGGTATTTTTACAATGTTAAATACAATATACGATTTACGATTCATATGATTAAATAACAAATCTTAAAAGATATATTATAAGAAACTCAAAACTCAAAATCATTGAAATAAATCATTTATTCATTTATTTTTATTAAAATATGAAGAAGCATATTATATAATTTAAAAATTCTTTTTTTATTTTTTATTAGCGGGAACCCATGGAAACATAGGCGATTGGGTGAGGGGTGGTGTAGAAAATTATATTTTTGTTTATTTTTATAGTAGGTTTTTTAAAACTGGTACGTTTGTAACATGTGGTATTATATATGTGTGCCATGTTTCGTCGTTAAAAACACGGGTGGTCACCCATCCAAGAGCTAGCGACGCCAGGCGCAGCATAACTTCAGCACTTTTACGTGACTGCAGTCAACCACTTCTCCACAACGAAACAACTTTTATTTTTTTGATTCATCAAGTGCGTCCCGATGTATTATATTATTGTGTTAGTAAATAAGTAATTTATGTCTGTTTAGCATGTTACAAAAGATCATATTCAGAACAGCATGTTATTTTATTGATACATCGATACATTTATTATTTAATAACAAATTAAATATGATTTAATAATTATCTAATAATACCTGCCTAGACCTAATATCTAGTAATATTAAACTTAGAGCGCCTAGATACAGCTCTCAGGTTTAAACCAAACTCTCTGAACGAGCACACAAATACCTAAACCCACACATGTAAATAAGTTGAAAAGCTCTCCTGCCGAATAATGTTGGTAGGATGTATGCAAACGATTTAATTAGCATAGGTACCCCTTATCAGTCAGTCGATTAATATGTTAATGATGAGTTTTCATTACCTAGTGGTAATTGACATTCAAGGTTATAGGGGCAAACCCTGAAATTCAATATGTAAGTATGTGACCTACACCACTGAAATTAGTTTTGCTTATACCTGTTTAATACATAAACTACGATATTACATTCAGTTAACTATTATTGTGGCTGTTTGAACACATGTTTTTACTGCAAACAAGAAAAAAACAAAAGATTGAATCTCAAATACTAGTTTGGCACACAATTCATAATGTTGATAAAATAGAATTTATACATCTACATGAATACACTTAAATTAATCACCCACAAAGGTTTTTTTTTGTGCGATGTGAGACAGATACATCACTTTTTGGTGCAGAAAACATGATTCAATCTTTGATTTTTAAAGTGATGGTGGGCTAGAAAATATTTGATGTAACTAACACTTTGGGTCGTCAGAAGTAAAAAAAAAAACCAAGCATATTTCCTAATTATTTGGAAAATTGATAAATTACAGCAGAACAACGAGAATATTTAGGTATTCCTAAGTTTAGATAACTGATTTTGATTTTGTTTTTGTAATGATTCAAAAAATAATAACCATTAACCGACTATAGACTTGAATTATTAATTTTGTCTAAATATGTGTACCATAATTTTATATGCTCAACGTGTTTCATATTTAGAGTAATTATAATAAGCTATTTAGAGACATTTGAAATCGTCTACTTTTTTAATTTTTTATGATTTATGTTGAGTAAAATATCTTTAAAATTGATCCGAATAAGTTAACACAAGTTGTAGGTACTTATTGTACCTAATTTAAAAATACATACAATGTACAATTTTTTTTATAAGCGTTTGAAGTTTAAATTTTACAAAATTGAATATTTGAATGAAAAATAACGTTTTTCTTAATCAATTTAAGTTATTTTGTTTGAATTCATAAAATATAAACCATAGACATATGACAATTTTTATCATGATGTACCTATGTTTTTTTCTCGTATTTCTAAACGTTTCAAATTGTTAAAAATTATGTAACTACCCAATTGTAATCTATTTTAGCACGACCCACTAGACTCACATTTGTATAGTACCTACGCGGCTTCACCGCAATTGACTTATATAAATTGTATGTAGTTCCACGTGATATTTTTGAAAAAAATAAGTTCTACCTACCTTAAATAATAATAACAAAATAACATAAACCTTCCTAAATCCTAATAGAAATAGATGCTGATCCACCTTTATCCTTAGTTATTAATCATGTTTCTTAATCAATGAACTATTATTTAATTAAAATTTAACACACGCACATATATATACATATATATAAGTAACCTACTCAATGACGAGTTACACCTAAAACTTCCTATACAGGTTTCTGTAACCAGAGTTCCTAACCAGAGTTCTCTGGTTTTTTTTTTTATTTCGTTTTCAATAGTAGTATACATCAGTATCCCGTATAAAAGTGTAATTATTATTTAAAATTAAGAAAGAAAATACTAATTTTGCTTCAACAGAATTAACATAATTATGTTAACAAAACTTTTTAATACAATCAGTACCTAATGTAAGGTTGAAAAACATTAATTAAGAAAGTACATAATATACATAGTTAATAATAAAATTCAATTTGTTAGTGAATATCATTATTAATATATCATACATTCGTACATAATACATTGAAAACTTCTATGTTGAAAATAATGTAAATTATGAACTAACTTTTGTGTGGCTACCATTGTAAACAAAAAACCATAATATAGCGGTAAATTCGTTTAAATCGTATAACTTTAATTTGAAAAAATGTTAAGGTGTGAGTATACTTTATAGCGATTATTGCCTAGATGTACAAGTAAGTGTACTACTATCGTCTATTGACTGCTATTAATGAAACAATTTTTTTTTTTTTAATTATCATAGGTATATGGATAATAAATAAAATATTTTATATTATTATTGAATGTATTCAGACAGATATAAGCCCTGTAGAGAACATATTTTAGTTTAAAATAAAAATACGAATCATTTTTTTAGAAATAAAATAGAAATTGTAAATATTTTCAGAGATTTTGAAAGAATTTTATCAAAATTATCACAGGGTTACATTTAAGTTATGATCTTATATTAGAGTGCGTTGTGAATTTGTTTGCATACATATAGGATATTTTAAGTTATATAATAATACTAATAATAGTAATAAGTAGGTAATAACAAATATTCTAGAGGTTTTCAAACAAAATCAAATATTTAAATTAATATTTCTCAAGATTACAATTTATACAAATCATATTTTTATCCATAAAGCTAGTAACTAGTATAGTAGTACGAGTATAGTAGTAAGAAGGAGTATTATAGTAAGATAAAAAAGTACAAGTTTAAATATGGTATGCATAAAATAATGATGGAAAAAATAGTACTCATGATAATTTACTATACTTCATATAATACATCAATAAGAAAAAACTGCAACGAAAAGCTATGTAAAAGAAAAATGAATATATAAATTCACTACTAAAAGATTTTATAATTGATTTATATTCTGTAGGTATAGAACTATTTACTATTTAAAAATAAACTATTCAAAGATAATTTACTGTACCTATATACTTCAGGTTTCAAATACTGATTTAAGTTGTTTTTTTTATTCTGATTAAAGCCAACTTCATAGGTACATTCTACCTTATAATTTAAAATAATTTCTATAAATAAATTCATGACAAATTAATTGGGCTTAATATATCGTCTTAGGTCATTTTAAATATAATTTCAACGAATATTAAAAATATTTGCTATTGTAAATTTGTAAGCTCCAAGTCACAATGTTTTTGAAAGCAGAAAATGTTTCCAAATAACCATAACTTATTATGATTCTTTTAAATGTACACATATTTTTAAATCATTAAAAAGGAATATCCGAATATATCATAAGCGCCCATTGAGAAAAAAAACTTTCAAACAATACGATTGGACAATAATATATGCTATGGTAATATGTATGATATCCTGAAAATTGGTGGTTTTCATTTTAAAAGTATCAAAACTACCAGTCGTTTAATAGTATCGTTGTAAGTAACTTTGTTCATTGTTTTTTAATTTTTGATAATATGTTATAAATACATACTATTGATCATAAATATAAGATTTCATAATCATAACCAAGAAAGTTCATAAATTACTAACTTAATATAACACTTGGATACCGAGATATTTTAATACGCGCACACACAACATTAGTATTGGCTTGTAATTTAGGTCGATAGGGTCATAAATAGTAAATATTGTTAAATTATACACAATACGAGTTGGCTGAACATGAACGTTTTACACACTCGAGTAAGTTACACCTACTATACTACTATAGACTACATGGTTACAAGAATTAGTACTCAATGTAGGAGAATAACGCACGTGGTGAATGTTATAATTTATAATATCACATTATCACATGATTACACTTTGTGATGCCGTTGAAAAAAAATAAAGCATATACATGTACACGTTCTATTTAAACCGTCCAGTGTCACATTTTATCGAGCAAAACTAATAAATAATGCGTAGGACAATCATAATATATTAAATTTCACAAATACATGCGAAACAGTCACATTAATCATTTGTAAATAATTATTGACGATTGTAAAAATCAATAATTCGTTTATTATACGTTCACAAACAAAAAAATACAGTGGTAATTTGTTGTATTGTATATATCACACACCAGTGCTCAAATCGGAACAAAAATTGAGAATGAACTCTGATTTTGTTCAGAAAACACCATTCCATAATGGAAAAACTATGCAGTAACCCGCGGGCGACTTAGCTCCCCTCATCACCTATGCGGCTATGCGTATGGTAAATTAAATAATTAACTTGACAACATTATAATATTTGGACGCTTATTAATTTATTGTTGTGCCTCGTAACATGTGACATTGAGACACACGTTGTAAACTCAGTAAATACTAAATCCACCCAAAATTGGTTTCGCAGTTACGACGAATAATAAAACTATGAAAACAAAATATATTCGATAAGTCAATAATTATGTATGTGGATATAATATTATTGGTACCATACTACCTTATAAACGATTACTGTTTCCTGGGAAAAATAACCATTATAAAGTATACTTGACTAGAAATAAATGAAAACAAAATCCAAATTCACCATTCAAAATTATACATCCCCAAGTACTATCTATTGTATCCTGTGTTTAATAACAATTAATTATATATCATCGATTAAAAAAGTTATGTTATTTTCAGATTACTAATTTTACACAGATCGACATTGCTATGTTTAAATAATTGTGATTTTATTTTATATAATGTGTGGCCATATATAGTCATGTGTACTCGCTACTCATACACTTACGGTAATAGAACAAATTGTAATACTATTATTATTAGGGTTCGTATTTTCAAGCAAAATAAATAACAAAAAAATCATTACAATTTCTGAAAAAAGCGTTAGGTGGCAGATTTTCTCACAGCCTGTATTATATGTATAGGTTTTTCTCCCCGTAATATATGCTGTGGCGTACGTTTTATTTTTTTACACTCACTTTTACATAATTTAAAAACAAAACTGTCCCATCAGTTGAAAAACACTTCACTAAACACTTATACTGACTTTTTTTTATTAATGTAGAATTTCTCTTGGCTTTAGGCGTTTTTTCATAAAAAAAAAATACCATCGATAGTGATTTGAACACATTTTAAATATTGTAAAGGTGCCTTGTACTCAACTACTATAGTAACTATACATAGAATAAATACGTAAGTACCTTTAATCCATCTGAAAATTACTGTTATCGAAATGGGTTACATTTCAGTGCAAGACCCGTAAAATCGATCTTCAATATTTATTACGTTACCTACATTATAATACATAGTACCTAATTAGATATTATCATAATTAAAGTTATCGTCTTTTTGTTCTTTTCACTTACATTTTTATTTTTTTTACTATCACTCATGTCGTAATAAAATACCTACCTAATGGAGCGTCCGCAAAAAAAATTTTTCAAAAAAATCGAAATGAAGTTTGTTTTCATCGTCTACATATCACAACTATACTACATTAAACGAGTAAAATATATGTACCTATTAGGTAATATTAGAAATCACATTTTTTCAAATCTTAAAAGTTGACTACACTATTTGCATTGAAATCCGAGCACTAATTATTAACACTATTTTCAATAATAATTGCTATAATAACATTAATGTTGCCAAATATTAGTGCGAAAGAAAATATTGCTCACTTATCGTGCATGTTGAACAAGTCAGTGCCGCCGACGCGCAACACGTTTTTCACGGCCCGGGCGCCCTTGTAGACGGCCATGACGGCAAAGTGGCCGCCTGTCAGCCCGTCGGGTTCCGGCCATACGCGCATGGCCAGCGCCTTGACCACCACCTCGGACGCGCGGGCCTGGGCCTGCAGGTCCCTGGCCGTGTGCAGGCACGCGGCCCGGACGGCGGGTAGCGGTGGCCGGCAGCAGGCCAACACCGCGACCGCGGTCAGCGCGGCGGTACGCATCGTCGACGCTCGTCGTGGCCGCGCGTACCTCTGTCGATCCGTTCGCCTATCACCACACTCGGCAGTTCATAGACCTTCGGACGACGGACGGACGTCGTCTACCCCGAGCGGCGGCGGCGGCGGCGGCGGCGACGACAGCAGTGACGGATGGACGATCGTCAATTAAATTTTTTCGGCGCTAAAATAACGATATTCAACCCTCTGGACTGTCCGAGTGTTCGAAAACTGGAAACGCCGCGACAATCGGCCGCGTGTCGATTGAAAAACCGGAAACAATGATATCGAATCGGATGCACGCGAGACGGTCGGTTCCGTGAGCGGCGCGAAATCCGTTCGGTTCCGGTGCGGCGGAAACCTCGGTCGGCGAGCGCGTGTGGTCGGCACGTCGGGCGCGAAACGACTGTTGAGCTCGTGCCGCGCGCTGCGTCCCATTCAAAGGGGTAGAGCGGGGCGTAGTTACGTATATACAGCCCGTCGCGCCGCCGCCGCCGAATCACTTCGCGAAAAAAGAAAATGCGTAAATGCCATCTGGTGACCGGTACGAGAAGTGGACCGCGGTGACCGGCGACCTTGTAGGTTAGGTTATGGTCCCCGAGAAAATAATAAAAATTATTATTATTGGTTATACGTACGAGTTTTAATATATTATCATTATAATATATTAAAATAACGAGTGACAATAATTGTAATAAGTAGGTTTCACATTATTATTATTTTCGACCGACGATCGACAATGTGGTGGCGGGGGGTGCAAGCTGCATTGGCAATACGGTGCAGGTATACATAGCTGTTTTAATATGAATTAATGTTTACGATAATATGATTTAAGCCCCGTCAGAGTCCGTAAAATTAGGGGGCGGCGGGAGTGCAGAGTGCAAAAGCCACAGTAGCCCGCTCTCCCGCCGTCTCGTTTCATTCGAACGTTTCGTACATTTTAGACACACGCACCCGGAACGATCAATCGTCGACACATTTTAATGCATATTATATCGCACATTATAATTGCATGCGTATCACTCATACTGCAGCAATAAGAGTGTGCGGTTAAAATACATTAATACACAGGTAGGTGCAGTATCGTTGTCTGAATTTATTTGATTACTATAAAAGTTAATAATAATATAATATATTTTATAGTCGACGATTGCTTAACTTGAAATCACACAACCTTCTTCTATTTATGTAATATTGAATAAGTACAAAAATATTGAGGCTTACATAATTTCAACTCAAACAAAATTGACATTTACGAATATAATAATTATACATCTTACATAACGCATTTTTTAAAAAAAATCTTAAAATATAAGCCAAAACTTGAAAAAATTGAAATAAAATAAAAATTATACGTTCCTACTAACATTTCAGATTTTTCCTGTATATATATACGGTGAACACAAGATATTGATAAAATAAAAACTTTTATTCAAATACAATTGTACCTATATTATTTCTTATGCAATTTTTACTATACGCAACCTTCAGACTACAACATAATTGTATCATATAGGTACTTGTAGAAGAGAATTAAATTTAGAATTTGCATTTGTAAGTTAAATTCGGCATATATAAGACACGGAATGTCAACTGATGAAAGTATAATTTTCAGAAATCGTTGACGGCATAGGATTGGTGCACACAAATAGACAATACCTAGTCATTGAACCAAAACATAAATATTATGCAAAGGAATAATTGTTATAAATGAAAACATCTATTGTTTGAATAATGGTTCTGATTGAAATAAACAATACCAAAATGGTATATTTTATTTTTATTTCATTTATTTTCTACCAAAATATAATAATATATTGTATATAGGTATATAATAAGTGCTAGATATGTAAGTTGTTACACCACCCGACCACGACCGCAGCATAACATTTTCCTTCTATAACTTATAAGTATAAATAAATTGTGTAAATGTTCAAAATAATAATGTGATTATGAAAAGTAAAAAAATACCCAACAAAATCGGTGTTGTGTGCCGAAGGAAGATTGTTAAGTCGTTAGGAGGAGATGTAAATTGAAGCAAATTATTATTCCAATCCGTTTTGAATCTAACGCATTTTAAACGGATCGTTTAAGCAAATTACTGTAGTAAGTTATACTTACAGTACATGGACGAAAAAGCATTTCCGATCCACTAGTTGATTAGGTGTTAAGGGTCTATACATTTATTTATTATCTATTATACATTTATATCCCAGAGCACATTTACGATTCAAGAATATCAAGTGCCTACCAGAGATAACATTCATCCTTATACCAAACAGCTAATGCTTCATTTTTTAATTGAATAAACAAAATTAGTCTAGCAGACGAGTGGCTTATAAATAATGTGTTTATGCTAGCGTTTAGTATAATATTACACTGTATTATAATTTGGCCGAAATACTTAATGTACAACACTATAAATGTACATAATGTATAACACTTATGTATAATTTAGAGGACAAAATAATATTAAGAATGTAAGATGTGATTAAAATATCTATAACTGTATAAGTCTGTAATGATAAGAATAATTATTAATCTAAACCTCAGTAAAATAAAACAGCATTACTAAAGTAATGCATATACTATTTATCAATAGACAATCAGTAATTTAAAAAAAAAATCATTCTAACAATATAAGAAGAGTTTTTACAATTTTAACTCTTATTAATTATGATTTTCTCATGTATTTTCTGTTTTCTTATTTCAAGATTATTTGCTTATAATTGACGTGTACCCAACTCATATTTCGACTAAAATTATTTTAATTGGATAAACCCTCAGTTAAGTCTTTCTATAAATACATAAAATGTATGGTTAAACTCAAGGTTTATACCTAAGAGTTTTTAACACCATAGCGTTTGTTTGTACAACCGTTTATACTTTGTCAAAGTATGTAATTATTACTTACATTGTATTGGTTATTTTTACAACTGTACAGCTCTATGTTGAAAAATAAGTATAGATTTTTTTAACTAAAATTACCAAGTATAGGGCTAAAAGTTCTAAATGCTTCTAGTAATTTTTATCAAACTCTATTAATGCCTAATTCTACACACATGGTATAGTATGATCAGTTTAATTTAAATACGTACAATAAAATACTTATCTATACACATTACGTAATTTTTCTTAGAAATATATATATTTATTATTTATAGTCTGATTCTCACGAACAATTCGCAACAGATTATGCCTTACGCATATTATTATACGGTTTGTAATACAAAGGTGTATAAATTTCCCTTAGGTACATATTTATAGCCAAGATTTTCTTTAATATATTTTATTCAAATTCTGATTTTTTTTAACTTTTAATAAATACTTATTTTCCCCTAGATTTTTATACCATTTAAGGAGTGGCCGTGTGGCGATACCAAATTTTTTTTCTCAAATGAGATTCTCATTTTTCTAGTAAATTGTTAAATCAGAAGACTGTTTTGAAAATGTAAATGCATAATTTATATGAAACGAGAAAGACGATCATGGAACGATAAGGGTACACTTTGCTGAACATAGGTACTCAAAGACATAGGTATGGTAAAACCAATAATATAGGTAGGTTACCTATAATATATTATTATAATTTTACACAGTAGATATTCAAATAGAATGGAGGGTGAGATCTGGGGATAGAGTATTAAATTGATGTGTCGGCACTCGGCATTTTGTGAAACTTGTAACTTATGAATCAAAAAATCGGTTCTACCTTTTTTAGCAATACATATAAATAAGTGGATCGACCGCTGCAGAAACTTAATATATATTATTACTATGGACATTCTGGCAGTAACTGAGTGAATTAATTTATTGCCGTACGCATGTCGCACATAATTAAAGGCCCAATCGGTTTGACGATTTTTAAGAATTAAATTCATAAATCATTTAATTTAAAATATATAAATTCATAATCTACAAAAAAGCCGGTCGACATATATAATATACTTATGCCGACAAAAACTGCACTGTGAACTACTGAACTATACGCATATAGGTAGTATAACCGGCCAATTGAAAAAAAAAAAATCATAAAATTGATTTGTATGCATTTCAGGAACTTACAGCGTTCGGATCAGAAAATATTTCATGCCAATTATTGATAATTTGTGTGTTCAACCGATTGCACTTCGGTATCGGCAAATCCAAACAAACCGCCAGTGGATAGTGCTGTGCTGTGTTAGACAATTTTGGGGAAACGAATCTCGAGCGATCCTCCATATCACCTCCAAGCCGACGAAACGTCTCGTAAAGGTAACTACGGGATACACATAATCAATCACCCATATTGTTTACAGAATATTTGTATAAAATAGGAATTATAGTGTAAATGTCATGCACCCCAACAACAATCCACGACTTATTTCATGTTTGCAATTTCCATGTTTCCTTTGTGTAGGTACTCACTTCTGTACACTTAGTTTTGGAAAATCCAAGTTTTATCTTGATAAAATAGTCCCATCTCTCGTGTCACGTATTTTTTCCGATAAGTATTGAGTAGGTACCTATTATTGTTCATTTATAGTCGCACCGAATATTTTTCCACATTAGGTCATCAACAATAATATTATAGTCATTATTAATAATTATTACTTACGTTAAATGTATAAATTGAGTAGGTACTGTACTAGGTATACTATTATAGAACTGCTCTCCACTGCAATTACCATGGTCGACAACTGTGTTTTTGAATAAAAACATTTACGCAGGTACACCAACTGCGATATAATAATAACACAGAATTATTGTGTTGAGTTATTCTGTGATAATGATTTGTGCTTTTATAGAGTATCACCTATCGAGATACCCGATAATGAGTGTACACTTTTTTTATATTAAATATTAACAATACATTCATAAAACAATTCAGCGTTTGTGAAAAACAAAATTAATTGTTATACAGATACTATATTATGTGAAAAAATACATAACAGAACATTTAGAATGGCCATAGCTTTCAAATGTTGTATGGTAAATAAGGTTATGTCGATTTATTGGAGTAATGTTTGTGTGAAGATTGTAGTTGTTTATGTATATAATCATAAGGTAAGTATAAAAATTAAAATTGCAACAAAAAATGGTTGGTAAATTTTTAATTTGCAAAGTAAGTTAATTTATTATACACAATGATAGACCATTTATTTGTGTTCATTGGAATAAGTGTAATATTATGCTAAAATAAATATGTGCATATAAAGTTATTTATTACTTAAAAATTCTATTATTAATTATTATTCAGAATTAACCATGTAATGAAGTATGTAAAATGTATTTTACTCTATTAATTAAGCATACAACCTGCAAAACATTATAATAGGAATAATAATAATTATTAAGTTTGTTTGGCTTGTGCTTTTTGTGTTTGTTCCTTTATCTTTATGGTCTTTAGATCTCAGTACTTAAAGCCTTTGTCATATTATATAATTTAATTTAGAGGTGCTTTGAAAATTATGAAGAAGTCTGTTTAGGTTTCCCAAATAGCATTTATTTAGTAAAATGACTAAATAATTAATTAATAAATAAATAATTAAAATAACGAGTTCTAAAGTTCTTACAACTTTTTAAGTTGTTATCATTGCTGGTTACTTAATTTATCAATATTCAATGTCTTAAAATGTAATATAAAATATATAACAACATTATGGTTATAACTGCATTTAACTAATAAATTTAACTATTCAAATATACTTATATACTTTTATATGAAAAATACTAAAATATACAAATATACTATTTAATTTATCATATAAAACAATAGATTATTGGTACTATTTATCTGAGTTTTTATACAACTTTTGTTTGTTTAAATGACATTGGCGTTCATATCACCACCAAATTCTTTCTTTGGTATTGGTCTATGTAGAAATATATAGTATATTTAACAAAATTTAGTTTGAAATTAGTATTATAAATTACATTATACAAAGTAAATGGTTACAATACCCATGTTTAGAAGTCATTAATTCCAGAAAACTATATCCTGAAAATGACAGTAGTTCGACTAGAGATTAAACCACACGTTCACACACTATACACAAAATCACTATTGTTTTCAACAATTTTGTAAAATTATTTGGTTATTTTTTATTTCATAATACACTTTATATAGTATAAAACCATTTATAAAATGATAATTTATTTTAATAAAATAATTATCGTAGAAAATAATTTAATTATTACTTATTAGTACCTACATCAAGAGAAATTCATTTTTTTAGTATCTTCTTATCAACTTAACAAAAATATGAATAATAAATCGTCTTTTGTGGATACTCAATACTCAAATTCTATTAAAGTTCTATATAAATTATAACCAATTTAGATAAATTAACACATAAAAACTTAAACTAGGAAAGAGGTTGAAAATCGTATTTCACTTACCGTTTGTGTTACTTAGATTTTGAAGAAGAAAGAACTTCATGCAACATTCAAAACTATGATCGATAATTCATGTAAATAACGATAGGTATAAATATTGAAAATAAAAATAATGTCACTTTAAAAATTATTTTATATTTTTTCCTAGTTAAAAGTAACATTTTCGAAATTTTTTTTTTTGAAAAATATAGGTGAACGATGTCCTAAACTACTTAGATTAGTTTTGAGAACCACTCAGAAATCATTCAACAGTGAATTTAAAAAACAAGTAAAATATTTATGAAATTAGCCAGCAACAGGTGCCTATCACCTTCACCTAAGGTTGAACAAATTAAGACTTTCGAATTTTTTTATCAATTACGAACATTTTAATTTAAACTACAACAATTATTGAAAATCGTGTTTATAGCACCAATTGGTTAAAATTGGAAATTATGTTCCTCAGATTTTAAAGAGGAAGAAGAGTCCTGTGAACTTCAAAACTGGGCTGGGGTGGGGAAGGTAATTTTATGTGAATGGTCATCTCCTTGATGACAAAAGTAATTTAAAAAAAAATTTTTTTTTTTTGCTGGTGATACCTGTTGGCAATTTCCATTAATATTTTCCTTGTTCTTAAATGTTGTCACAACTATTTTTCTTATGATTATTATTTGAACTTCAATCTCTCTTGAGTACGAACCTTACAACCACATTGTAAATAAAATTATAAAACAAATAGTTTCAATATATTATATTATATTTTACAATCTGGAGTAAGGCGAAATTGTTTAACGTACTTAGTTCACTTGTATGTGTAAGAAATTGCATACACGATAAACACTGTATTTTGGGTTTAATTATAATTTTTATATCAGTTAAGCATAATATATTTCAATAAATTCTTGATCGTTTTTTTACACTTGACTAAATTGATCAAATTATTTACCACTAGAATAATGAGTTTGATAATTATTGTTGTACCACATCAATAGTATGATCATACTATTATAGTTTAACGCGATGGAACGTATTTTATTTAGAAAATTTGATTGTGGTTTACTATATTTAATAAATGATGATAGGTTTATTTAAATTTTAAATCAATATATATGTCACACAAATATTATATTCAAAACATATTTTAATTTCAAAAATGTATAAAAACATATTTTCTATGTTTAAAATTGTGTTTTTGTTTTTAAAACAAAATCTTTCATTATGGACCTTATTACGTCATTAGATTATATTCAAATCTTACCAACTTTGTCCCTCTAAACTCCACTTGTGCCTATGAAAAATAAAATAGATTTTCCTAAAGTTTACAACATATCAATATGTTTAGTTGACAATCTATTGTAGTTTCCAGCGATGTACTATAGCGATGTACTATAGCTTAATACTACTAATACTAATGTTGATCGTTTTATATTATTATTTATTAATTCTGATTATATAATATTATACTTATAATACATTTCTTCAATGGCCTATGTACGATTTTTTTTTTTTTTTTGTGTAGGTTGTAGTATAATTGTTGTACTGTGTTTCATTACTATTTTTTTTTTTCATAAATATGGGACAAGTCCTTAAAACAATTGAGTAATTGTGAACATTTAATAATATACAAACGGGTTAAATATATGTGTGCAAATGAGGGTGAAGGGCGTAGTCGTATACTCATTTGAGTATTACTAGTATTAGACGAATTATTGGAGAATTGTTAAGATAATTAGCTGGTGGTGTAGGGGTACGGAACAGGGGTTGTGAGCGGCGCAAAGTAAATTAAAATTATAATAATTAATATCATAAGCCCTTATAAAATACTAAAAAAAAAATCATTATAAATACACTGCTGATCATACAACGCCCGAGTAAAAGTCATCTGTTCAATAACAGATTCAGAAATTATATTTTGATGTATATAACAATTTTTAATTTTTATAACATGCGTATTATTCACACAGTTTTACCAATTATTCTCCTTCTTCTAAAATTTTCATTGTAATATTTTATTTTTGTTTTATAAGTTTAAAAATTAAAATATAGAAATATAATACCAACATTTTCTATAGGAAGGAAAACATACACCTCCCAACGCCACCATAAAACACTATGTACTCTGAATTTCTTTATCTATTATTGTTGGTTACTTTTAAATTATATTATTATATTATACCCATTGACATATATTGTGTTGTCCATATCATAATTTATACCACCAGTTTATATAGAAGGCTGATGATTTTATGACCAGAGTAGTTCATTTTAGATAAGTTTATAATATTATATATTTTTTTCTGGAATTTTTTTGTTTCGACGAATAATAATTTATTTTTACAACGGATAATATTTATGAACAACTTATTGCTTCCCACCATAATAAATAGTTATGGGATAATACATTTTATAATTATTTATATAATCATATGCAAATTGTACATTTTTATGTGTATTTGCATAAAAATGCATAAAGATAGGTATACATTATTATTTTTATAATATTTAAATCAACTCAAATTAACCTTTAAAAAATAAACAAATGCAATACAAAACGGGTTCTTGAAAAATGAAATAAAATACTATTTTTTTTTATAGCTACCTACTGTAAAATACTATTTTGAAATATATTTTAGATCTTAAATAAAATTATAAAACATTTATTTAGAGAATGATATGCAATAACGTATACACCCAACTTACATATTTATGCATTTTCAATATGCTTTTAATAATATATTTTTAAAATATATAACGTAGAATTTTCTTTCGTAAAAATTATATTTTATAATACCTACGTAAATTAAATTTCTTCTAAGATAAATATTTCAAAAAAAAAAGTATTGATCTGATTAACTTTATCCAGTTATCCGTATCAACCGTATAATATAACCTTTAAAAATATATTTTAATCCTTTTCAGTTAATGTTCAAATTGCTATATTTGTCTACAAATTTCTTAACCTTCAATAGCAGTATTAATTTATATTCTGATTACTTTTTTTTCTCGTAAAATGCAACTGTAAAATTCGTTCAGGCTGGTATAAAAATAATGAATGTTTTATTTTTCCACGCGAAAAAAAAATATTAGAAAATAATTGTATCATTACACCATAAACGTTGATTTAATTGAATAGAACTTGAAATTTGATTCTATGGTACCCCATTCCAAAAACTTGGGTAAATTAATCTCATTAATCTCAATAGGAGAATATTTCAGATTCTGAAACATTGTAAAATTAAATATCAGAATTTTCGGGTTCTTTAAATATAATAATATAAATACCACCTATGTGATTTTATAATCATTATTTTATTATACTTTTCTTATAGTATGCATATATTATAGTTTTATTCGTACAGAAGATAGATTTATTGCAAGGTATTATTCTAACAAAATTATGATTATAATATATTATGTATAAACTATTTACATACTTATAAAAAACAAAATTTACAATTTTTTTTAACGTCGAAAATTAACGTACACGTGCTACCAATTCGGTATTTCAAAAATATATAAGTATAGTTAGCGTCATAGTTGGAGTCTACACAAAAGACTCAACCCCATGATAATGGTAATTATAGAACTATGTGACTGTTTGTAGAATCCATGGTACGAATTTGGAAATCCTTGTACAAACTCCGGGTAGGTTTGCTTCTGCACATCCAATGCCCCAACTTATGATGCCGGCCAAAAAGTAACGCCCGTCTCTGCCCTTAACTTGCAGTGGACCACCAGAATCGCCCTTGAAAGGTTAATAAATATCGTTATTTCTCTTACTTTCATATCGTTTTAAAAACATATTTGGATTCGACTCACTTGACAAGAATCACGTCCACCGTCGTCGAATCCGGCACACATGAATATGTCTGGTATATATTCATGTCTACCAGCTCTCAAAAACATACTTTTACACTTGTCATTACTAACAATTGGTACATTCACCTATACAAATAATAACTTTATTTTATAAAATATAATTTTATATTTAATACAAAGGTTAACCAAACATAATTACGTATACCTAACATATAGTAACATGTACTGTTATATACATAAGTAAAACTTCAAGTAATTATGCATTACATAAAACATTTACCGTCAGGTGTCAATATATTATAAGCTAAAATTGAAGTTTAAAATAATAAATTATTAGAAAAAAAGTCGCCAACAAACAAGATATGCTGGAAATTTTTGTAGAGGGATTTTTGTGACACTCACACACCAGACATAATCCATGATTTTACATTATGAAAACAGTATTCTTTTGAATTTTAGATTATTAATGTGTTTTTTCTGTGTGTCTGAAGACATTTTTTGAAACTTTACGCGAAAAAAGGTTTTATTTTTTAAAAAATATTAATTATTACTCAATGTTTTATATAGTAAAAATAAGAGGTAGGTGCCTATATCGTAGAAAATTCAGAAAGTATATAATATAATGAACAAGGGAAACATCATGCATATTAAACTACATTACATTATTACCTCTTGTAATACTGAAGGTAAAGTGCCTCCTTCGCTCATTCGTCCCCATCCAGTTACGGTGGCATTTTCACCTATTAGAAGGTCATCCGAGCCAGGCAAACATATGGGCACTATGTGAGGTGTGTATTTTACGGGCGCTTCTAATCGCACCATGGCCAAATCATACTCGTATGTGAAAAAATTGTACTTGGGGTGCACAATTTTCCGAGCAACAGCACGTTCCACAAACGGATATGGTTCTTGGTCGGATGAAAAGTCATACTCACCGACTCGTATACGAATTTGTGATGTCAGCAAGCTGTGATTATTTACACAGTCATTTATTATTTATATAATATTCAAAAATGAATCTCATCGTTTACTCACTCGTCTACGCAATGGCCAGCTGTTGCTATCCAGTTTTCATTTAATAAAGCTCCTCCACATCTATGAGTACTGGAAAATCCAAAGAACGACGTCCTTCTCACAGACACCTATAATAATTGATGATAATATTTATTTATGTATATATATTTCAGAAATACATGCAAAAATATTGGTGAAGTATGGTTATTTCAAATATTATGTAAATACAAAAAAGTTTGGACGATATTGTTTACCTGCCAAGGCCAACTACCAAACGCAGAGTTTCTCCCTCCAACGATTCGGACTTCGTGCCTGGGGTGCAAAGGAGCCGAACCACAAGCTAAGACAAATAAAATCGTATTAATATTTAACTCCAAGCAAAATTATTTCTGTTGATAACGTACGCATTGATTTTTGATTGGTCTCAGCCGATACACCCGGCTTGGCGGTATGTTTATCCGGTTTACCCGAAACAGTGGTGGGCATAGCCACGGGACTAGTTGTTGTACTTATAACTAAAGGTTTATCAGTGGTAGTAGTAGTAGTAGTCGGTGGTGGTGGTTCAGGTGCAGGAGTAGTTGTAGTTGTACTCGTTGTAGGAGGAATTGGGGTGGTAGTTGTCGTGGTAGTGGTAGGATTAGTGGTAGTGGTCGTCAACATCGTCGACGTAGGTATCGTATATTGTGGTCTGTGTTGAGGAAGTGGCTTTGGCTTGGTGATGAACGAATGATGGTTACCCATATTCGAACTCCAACTAGGTCTAAAAATGTAAAAATGTATTTTTATTTTTTAGTCACAATAATTTGGTAAGATAAATTAGTATGGTTATTTTAAATAAGGACATGCATATTGTATGGGTATTCCTATTTAAATATATTAATAAATGTAACATCCGACAGATACTTGATAGTTTTTTGAAAACAAATTCACAATTTTAAAATTCTACATTCTTGACTAAATTGATAGGTATACTTACACATTTTGTGTGCAAATTCGATACCTATACTTAATCATCATGAACAAAACGAGTTGTGACTTAAACGGTGGATTTAATTATAATAGGTAATAAATAATAATAATCACATAAGTAGTTTGTGTCTGCGGCGTATAACGATAATATGATATTGGTATAATGCCAACATTATTATGAGATATGACAACGAACGGCTCAGTTGACGCGTGAGCTTATCAATAGGGCCTATGCTGGGCCTATAACGGGACCCGCTGGAGTAGAAAAACAGAAATACAACTTTATTATGCACAAACCTATGCGACCAGACCGAATCCACTTTGTTGTCGTTGTCGTCCACTTCCTGAGCGGGCGGCGGCGTCGGTGTCGTCGTCGTCGTCGTCGTCGTGTACGGCTGGGCCGCAGGCCTGGACAAAAAGTTTGGCCGGCTGTTCGAAATGAAGTTGGTGGACGGCACGCGGTTGACGTGAGCCGACTGCGGCTGCGTGTTCGGCGTCTGTTGCGTGGCCGACGACGACTGGTAGTGGTACTTCTTGTCCACAGACGACGTCCCGGCGCCTTCCCCGTCCCCGCCGTTGGGTCTCGTCATCACCTGGGACGGCCGGTGCGGCCTGTGGTGCGGCCGCTGTGGCCGCTGCGACACTCCCGTGCCTCCCGGCTGCGTAAACAGCACCGCCGGCTCCGACGAGTCTGGCAACATGGCCAGCTGCGCTGTGGTCAGGTTGTGTGCGCAGCAGCTGCCGAACATGAACGTGTCCACGCACATGCCGATGTGCCGGCCGTCGGTGTTGATGCACTCGTACACGAACATGCACGTCCCCTCCAAGCTGTTCACCGAGCATGGTTTCTTGTTGATCTTGTAATCTGCGCGTAACATTCGTAAATGATTGTTATTGTTATTGTTGTTGTTGTTGTTGCTTTTATTCTTATATTAAATTTGTATACTAATAAAATTGTTATGCCGTCAGTGGCGGTGACTGCATAATACAAGGTGTAACAGAAAGAACTGACTAATGCAATAATGCTTGTTATAATCAATATTTTGAATTTTTTTTTTTTATAATTTAAAATTTATAGTCACTTGCACTACATGTTTAATATTAAAAAAATGATTTTTATTTTTTACTACAGAATATAAAAAAAGCCAATTTGTGAATTTGATTATAAGAACAATTTTGATACTAAAAACATTTATCTAAGTCAAGTAATTAATTTTTTAGACATTTTTAAAATATCAATAGTTTTTTGATTAAATTCATTTGGAACGTAATAATTAACTTTTTTCAAAATATAATTTCAGGAAATTTTCCGATATGAGTTCATTTCTTAAATTATTTACTACTCATATAATGTTACAAAATGTTATCCTACGTTGGTAGCATCATTTTTTTTTTTTTGATCAGGATATCTGTTACACCTTGCATAGTGGCAGGACGACACGAACTCATCGGATTTATAAAAGTTGTGGGTGTGTTATGGGATGCTACAGACGAAAATGCTTCGAAGGCAAGAGCTGTTGTGCTGAGGTTTGAAAACGGTTTTTTTTTTATACGTTTGTTTCCCTTTTTGAACGGAAAAATGTATCGATTTTAATTAGAATCACACTTCGGACCGCGGTTCTACACTATACTTTCGTCCTGCAATTTCACCTACTTGCTCATTGAAGGTTTTATACTCGATCGTGTTATAATTGCTCGTACAACACAAATCGTTTAAAGCTGTCATCGAGTCTATATAATCGTGTCGACAAATGTAATTTGTTTTGGTTCAAAATTATAAACGTGTACAGTAAAACGTTGAAATGTTTAATCATGGTCGAACTAAATCCAATTTGAAAATATAATTATAGTTTCAGAACGGTTGATGGGCATTCAATATTTCAATAATATACGCATTTTATAAATAACTTTCGTGTACAATTTAAACTATATTTTATGCAATAAATTATTCTCTTTTATTCCGAGTAAAATCTAATAAAAAACTTATTGCCAGTAGCATACAAATGATTGATTAAATATTAATGAAATTCAATTTCACTTAAAGCCATTCTGGTGTTTAAATTTATTGTGTATCGTGATATATTTAAATGAAGATTGAAAAAACAAGTTCCGGTGTACAATTATTGTTACAATGGTTTTCTTTGTAATTATTAGGCTCTCTGGTCCAGGTCAAGCACCATTAGAGGAACTGCAGTCTAAAGAATTTTACAGTGTTACACGAGTAGTGTTATGTAATTTATCATTTGAATCGGTAAAATTAATAATTAGAGGAAATGTATTTAAATTTAACCGCCGTCATATTATTATTTATTATTACTGCTATCAAATGAAGCAAAATATTTTCTAATTATTCGTATTCAACAGAAACATATCTAAACCATACTCCTATGTGACCTATAATGTCTGTGTTGAATTAATCTTTTGTGATAAGAATTAGGATTTAAAATTTATTAATTACTTTTTTCTTGGAGATACTATATAATTAAATTATTATTTAGGTAACCGTAACAGTATTATACTTAGGCATAGATAAACAAATTTAAACATTATTGACTAATAATAAATTATTAAAAGATTTAGAACAATTTATCATTCGATTTAAATCAGTACTGATTTTTTATTTATTTGTATTATTTAAACATCCTGCATCTACGTCTAAACTTACTGTTAAGCGCTTTGTGATGATCATGGCCTTGAGACGATTCGAATATGGCGGTCAGTAGAGACATGACGATCCATGAGGTCGCTATTCTCATGCTGGCACAGACCTATATAACAATTCACAGTGTATTAGTACATTAAGAAACTTATTAAAGAACTATATTACAATAAGACAACACAATATAATGATAAATACTTTGTTGAATGCTTTATATTATGCTTTATACATTTACTTTAATCGATTTGTCTACATTAGACAACGTTTATTGAAAACGTTGTTTATTTCAATATTATTCACTAATAATTCATCATTGGCATTTTTTTTATTTTTATTTTACATGGTGACTTTGTTTCTATTAACACTGAACAAATTCAATTATAACCATTATCATTGTTTGGATTTTTTTTTAATATTCAATTAACCTGTATTGTAAGCATGGGTAAGATAGGTACCCGAATCGAAAATGTTAAAAGTACGCTCGATTAAACAATGGCCATCAAAATATGTGTGTAAATTATTATCGCGGTCACTCGACACATTTTCACCTATTAATAGACTCGCTCCAACGCATCATTAACACCAACAGTATTGTAGTAAACGTCGTTTTCGCTTTTCGTAAAGCCTGTAACCGATTAGGATACTGGAACACACAACGTTTGGTACCCCCCCCCTCCCTTCGCTTCCGATATTATCGATAACAATTACGATCGCCACCCTTCAGTGCCACGAACAACCTGTTGTACGTTGATCCGTCACAGTCGGCTAGTAACAGCAGCACAGTAGTATGTCTACAGCTCCACTAGACCCATCGCAGACGTATCATTTTAACACTAACCACGTTATCCAGTATACCATTCTCTGTATAGGATTCAATTACATCACTTTCAACAGTCTATGAAATAGTAAAATACATACCAATATGTAGGTATTATATACATGCATATACCAATTTCCATGTACCCATACAATTGCTATTCGGACAATGACCTCACAAAACTATTTTCAAGTTTCAATGGTAAATGTCATAATATACACATGTGATGTATACATATTACATTAAAAATAATTTAATCGAAAAATATTCGGTTGACATGTTTGATATTTAATAGAAAAAAAAACCAAAATAGCACTTTCGTGTTATTTAAAATAAATAAATATATCATAATGTTTCGTATCCAAATTCACCAAAATAAAATATGTTTAATTAGACTTAAAAAAATATTTATTGGATCGCAAAACATAAAATATATTATTTAATTATTGATAGGCACTGATATTTTCTACCCGATTTTACAAGAAAACAATTCATTTTTTAGTAGAAATAATAATCGAAATTCGATGATAATTATATTATTGCACTAATAAATTCAACACACACGAGTTATTAAAATTTAAAAAGCATAATATCTATTATTTATAATCATATTTCAGAAATATGTATAAAAACATTTCATCGGTACATCTCGGCTTACATCATATATTCGTAATTCTACATTTTTATAATCATCTACCTAATTTTTATTAATTTACCAAAATCAAGACTATAAATTATAATAATTTAACTTTACCTAAATATTTCACAATTATAAATTATACAGTATGATATATTTTATTTGATATAATTACAATTGAGTTCCTAATTATAATTTAATTTTATATGAACAGAAACATTACTGTGTTACTTTTCGAAAAATGTTATGTATTTTTTCACCGACTATTATTGAATAATATAATACAAATTACTTTGGATTTAAATTACTGATAGTCGCCATTCATGCAACGGGAAATCTAAGCAAATCGAGGTATGCCTACGTGGTAATACTAACTAGTTTCAAGACGTATCCCCCTGCTGTTGACCAGATGAAATCAGACCTGGTTATACTCTCCAGCTGAATGTGCCTCTATGTAGAAAGAAAGCCCCGGTGATATTAGAAGAAACAAAATGATTATCCCATATCAGATTTTGTGGTTTTGCGCATAACACGAGTGAATATTATGTACATATAGCCACTACATACATATACCACCACCTGCATTTCTTTTGATTCCCTTGGTTAGACTGTGTTTAGCTTTTGACCTCCAATTTCATAGTAGATACTGTGTTATTAGCTGTTATTCGCGTTGTCTTTTTAGACGTTGCTTATGGAATTTAAATTAAAAAAATTATTTAAACATGTTTATAATCTGAATTGTTTTAAATTATTTTCATTGCGCCTACTTGTAAAATAAATTAACTTAAAACTAAATTTAGTTCTACCAAATACTGCGATATGTATTATTATAAAAATTTGTTAGAAACATTACACATTATACTAATTGAATCTTATACGAAAATCGTGTATCATAAAAATGAGCTGTCCGTACAAAACATTTTTAATAGTTTTCTTTTTTTAACATAAAATATATATTTAAAAGAAAAATAGTAAATAAAAAAAAAAAAATAATAATAATAATATTTGAAACTGCTATAAATGAAAATTACTGTCGAATTCGGAATTTTATAGATAAAAAAAATGTCAATAGGTATCTAAAAGTTTGACACAGTCTCTCGACGTGGGAATATAATACATTAACGGACAATTGGGAATCCCGTTTCAAATGTTCTGATTAAAAACTACATTTCTTCGTGGCTTTTGTATTTGAAGTTGTTTTAACGACGTAACACTTATCCAAATAAAATTTTTAAACGAATACAATGTAACATTGTCCAATCAGATCTGTATCTCTCTTATGGAACTACTATATATGCACACGGCAGATTACAATCGTCTCATGTATACATTAGAAAGCGATATTCTGCTTTACGATTTGTCGTCGTAATTACCCTATAACTAAACACGTGTTAACGTTATGTTCGACAAAAATATAATCTGAACCACATTTCGCTTAGCCGACTGATTGTGTAACGAAAATTGAAAACACTAATATGAATGGATATTAAATAATATGTATATTGTTTACTTTCTGGGCATAATGGTTCGACCTGCGGCAAGTTCCGATTTGAATTTAGAAAAAAAAAAAATTATAACGTTATTGGACTTTTTTTCTGCGGCTACTGACTTAGCGTCCTTTTTTGCCTCTTCTATTGGTATACACCCAGTTGTATTATTTGAGAAGTCGGCCCATTTTGGTAGCAGAAACAACCTATCAATAACCCAGTGATGATGATCGACAGCAATGTGATCTATAAGGTTACAAAGTGAAAGTATACCATGTACGTGACGGGTCTGTATCGTAGTAATTGTGTATGTACACTGTACGGTATAAAAAGAATAAAACTGCATGATCATTGGATGCCCCCTTGGACTGTACATTTTGGATGCAAAAACTACCACGAAAACATGACAGGTCATCTGTGATGAGAATTCCATAGAAATCAATGGATTGGTTGTATCAACGGGAGTCTTTATTATTATTAAGCTTTCTTCTTTTTCCTTTTACTTTTCTGGTGGATGTGTTTTTTTCATACCTATAGAAAACCTACGAAGCTTTAAAAAATAATTGTATTGTTTTGCACTTCCAAAGTCACCACAAATTACGGTTGAAGTACCAAGTTTATGTGTAGCGCACTTATTAACTTTTGTATTAAAACATTTGTACGCGCATTATGTTAAGGTTGAGCAAATTAAAGTTAGACTATTGGATTTTTAAGACGTACCTTATAAATAATTACTTTTTTTAATACACACTTTGAAGTGATTTCAATTTGAATGAAGACAACTTTGAAGTGAATTTTACTAATAAATGTATTTGTTATAAAAAACATACCCGAAATCCATTTACCACAGCATGTTCGGTTAAATAAAAAGTTTTAATATTACGACAAATTTCAACGATTAAATTAGTTCGAATATTACTAAATGGGTAATGCATATTACATGATATAAAAACAGTTATTATAAAAACTTTTAAGAAGTAAAATTGCAATGACTGTTTTGAGAAAAATAAAACAATTTATGTTTTGATGGTATAAAGGCATGGTATGGTAGTAAGTTAGGGTTAGTGCTTCTTCTACCCTAAACGTATGGGTACGGTGTAGAGAGGATTGATTTTTTAGTACAGAGAAGAAGCTTTAAAGTGCCTAGTTGATGTTTTGGTGGGAAAAAGGGCAGTTAAGGAAAATACGACTGCCTTCACAATTGAAGTATTATCAAAAAATAAAGTTTAATGTAAAATTAGAGGAAAGCTGAATATTTAAGACCTTGTTTGTACGCTTGTGCTGAAAATATTTATTATTTCAAAATTCTATGTTTTCAGTTTCCTTTTCGTGCATGATTAACTCATTTCGTTTATGAATCAGATGGCTTAAATTTAAAATAAACCTGAATAAATGATTTAGTAGTCAGTGACCTACCTACTTATATTTTTAAAAGTTTAAATTAGTTTAAAAATAATAACTACTTTTCGAAAAAATCATACAGCGTCGTATAGCTGCAGTGGATCGAATTATAAAAAATAAATAAATACATAGAATAATGTCAATAAGTAAATTTCAAACTTTAAAAGTAATCAGATCAAAGTATTTCTCAAGACCACTGTTGGAAAATAATAAATAAAAGAAATGTCTTTCGTACAACCGCTTTTATTTTTATTGGCATTCGTGCACCTATATTTATTCACATTTAATTCTTAAAGCGAATAAATATAATCAGTATATAATTTATAGGAAAACCGTAAAGTTAATTTTATTTGCTTTTTCATGTATGAAATTACTTTAGTATTTGGATTAAAAATAATTAGAATGGCTTTAAGGGTTATAACTTACCTATAAGTATCATTCGAACCGCAATATTTTCTCGTTGTAAGCACCTGCTACACACTGTTTAAAATTATAGCAGTAAAAGATAGCATATTAAACAAACGTGGTAACGAGGAGTTATCGTTAGTAACTGTCGTCCTAAAATCATGTTCTACATTTATTTTACATGACATGCATTCAATCCGATTAATAAATAGATTGACTTCTAAATAAGACATAATACAGAATAAACGTCATAATATATGGGTCTTAGTACTTAGGTACTAATATAAACGTACCTACTTATTAATTTAGTGTTTATATTTATAAAAATACATTCTAATGGAGAACTTAAAAGATTTTTTAAAACAAAAAAGTTTGGTTAATATCTATAACGATAATCATAATTCATAATATTTACAAACATTTTTTTTATTCATTTTCCATTATACCTAATCTAGTTTTTATAGTACGTTATTTATACCTTTTATAAGTATATTGTTGAAAATCGAAATGTTTGAATCATTAAAAATTAACTGAAAAATCTGGTCATCGTTTTATAAATTTCGATGTTTGTTGAAATACTTAGAATATTGATTAGTTCTCACTAATCATAAATAATTAATGGGTCGATATCATTATTACCAGGGTTTTAGAGCGAAATAAGTCCAAAAAAGTACACAATTATGTTTGAATAATATTTTGATAGTCTAAAAAATATTTTGAACATTTGTTAACTTTACAAAGTAATTATTGTAAAATTATTATTTTTAAAAGTAAATCCAAGCAAAAACCATTAAATATATTGTACATCATAGTAGTTGTTCTTTCAATATTGGATATCTGATGAATATGATTCCATTGTTTATACAGTTAAAAAATTAACTATGTAAAATGTAATTATTTAGAAAAAATTAAGTTTAATATTGATCCAACAAACAGAAAAATGAAAATGTTTTTTTCTATACAATTTTTAATTAATTATCATATTGGTTATTCATATAACTGTATATGACATCAACCGTCATGTCAGCTGAACGTATTAATAATTTACAATAACAATTAAATTATTTATTAACAAACATTTTTACATTTGTATACTAGTCCATTACAGAGTTTATCTGTACCGTTTCTCAAAAACAATAAATAAATAGTTATGAGTAACGTATAATAATATAAATATCTTCAGGTCACGTAGGTATCACTTTCGAGATAAAAAGAGTTTTATGTATCTAAGTCGAATTATTCGTAGGTGCTGGACTAGAACTATTCCTATTTCTGTACCTGGTGTATATTATATTATTCTATCATATTCGATTTCATACGAATTTTTGGATGGTAAAATCGTTTTTTTTTTCATCCTTACAAATATTCGATGTTTGATACGTGTACTATGAATTGGATACATCGTGTAATGTGTCCCGACTTCTGAACAGAGAGTTGGAGTTGGGGCTGGGAATGTAACAATCCAATCAGAATTAGGTGCAGTGTATTTTCGTTGTACAACATTCGTGTCGACCACACAAGCCATGGCCTCCCAAGTATAATAATCATGACTTATGCGTATCTTGAATTTCACACGGACCCCTTGTGTTAGCTCCTTAAGCCCGAAACATCTAGAGTTGCAAATGTGCGGAAAATCGTAAACCGACACCTGTGTTTAAAGTAAAATCATCTTTGATTTCATACACTGCCTAATACTAGCACTTTGTTCAAAGTATAAGGTGACGATGGGTCACAAATCGATTTACCGATTCTTAGACTCGTAAAACATTACAAAGTTAATACATATTTTAACCAACCAAACACACATGAAATATTTTTTATCTTTAGATATTATAGTAGTAGGTACATTTCATAACTTATTTTAAAATATAATTTAATTTTTAATTTTTAGTGAAACCTATTTTTGCACAATACAGGTATGTTGGAATCAAAAATAAAATAGTTTGACTGTCAACTTTTATAATATACAATTATTAACCTCTTAAATTTAGAACAGAAGATACTAGTAAATGGTACGTATGTTTACATTTAATTTACAGAATTTTTTCAAATCGATGTTCTCGCATAATATTCATCAATCATTTTTGTATAAACTATATTCAATACTTTTTGAAAGTGTTTATCCATAAATAACTGTTATGAGCACTTAGCATTTTTAAAATGTCAAATAATCACTATGGTATATTGTAATGAATCGAGCTCAACTCAGAATCATTTTACAAATACGATGAATTATGATTGCATTCAAATGTATAGTAACAAGTAACAACTAAAAAATTATACGCGGCTTGTGTCTATGTGTGTTAAGTGAGACGGTCGTTGTCAGCCTAACCTATAATCTGTTCTGTTGGTTCATTTTCGGCATAAAACTTTATATTATTTATTGGTTCAGAAGAGAAACTTTTTTTTAAACAAATTTTAAACACGCATATCTATCTTTAACGCGCGATTTGTATGCTTTACCTATTTTGAATCAGTACTAATATCTAACAATTATAAGTATTACTGTTTCTTTAAATTATTTTAATGTTTAATCTTTTTTCAAAATAAAATCAATGCAATATTTTATGTTGATTGTATTTGTATTCAAAACTACACACCGATGTTTGTAAGAGGAAATATATAAGTTGACTTTTTAGAAAATGAAGCAATACCCTGACACAGGTGTTCTATTTTAGTTAACGTTTCGGTCTGACAGGTTTTTTTATTGCGTTTCGCTTCAGATTAAACTTTCGTATTTTTCAAAATGTCTCATCCTTTGATCACATTCAAAAATATATTATTATATACACATTCATAATATGATACATTTTAAAATAGAAACTGCAATAATATTTTGTTAAGTTTTGTGTTTAATAATAATATGTAAGTTTAGTTCCTACGAACATTTCAAACCGAAAATATTATATTAATAAAAAAATTTTCTTGTTGAGACTCGTTTGTCTCTTCGTAGTAGGGAGGTTGATGGACTTTGACATATATATAGTGTATATTTTTTTAACTACTTATGGCGTTAATGTAAACAATTTATTTAAAAACTCAAAACTAAATCATAAGTTGTTAATTTTTCAAAGCTAATACTTTCATAGTTTTATCGTTTGATTACGAGCTATTGAACTTGAACATTAGAGAACAAAATTGTACAAAATAGTATATGCCAACTATAAATGTATATCTATGGAATAGTATTTTTTTTTTACATAGTATGCTCTGCATAAATAAAAATTGTGTAGTTTTCTCTCTATCTTGAAGTGAAATCGGTAAGGGGAACTGTTTTTAAATTTATGGCCGTCTCAGAACAACAGATATGTGTGGATGAAAAGAAAATAGTAGAGGAAGATACGAAGGGCAGGGAAACAGAACGAGACAGAAAACGGGCAAATAGTACCCCGATGTAGAAGCTCCTATATTTACATGCATTGTATGTAAATTATCGATCAATGTCAAAGCGTTACGCGGCTTTCACAATCACAGCCAATATATACCCAACGGCGACCTGGAAAGGTACCCAAATACCAAACATGTCCAAGACGGAAAGACGGAAGACTGAAAGACGAAAGAGAAGAAAGGGAAAACCATTTTTTTTTCCATTCCTAAACAATATTCCAACTTTCAATCGGACGACTACAACTTACAAGACACTGCAGGTGTCACCGAGGGAAAAAACCGCGAAAATCGTGACCCTCGTCTGTTCATGCTGATATAACGTGACGTTTTATGCTAGATAAACACGTCAGAAAAGCGCTTAATATTATTATAATATCCTACCTGAAGAGTTTTTTTTTGTTTATACCCGGTCATTTGTCAGTTTTATGCAAAATAAAGTTTGTGTTTTGACCCAAAATTGTATATAAAATGCTGCAGAAGAGAAACTTTATAGTGAATGAATGCCATGTATGTATTCGTAATATTATACGAGAAAAATTTCAACTTATATTGCCACGATTCACATAACTGTAATGATGAATGATATTTTTTTTATTGACAGTCAAGTTTTGTTCTTTCGAAATTGTAATAAGTAATGTGATTCGCTGTTATTGTACCTACTTAGTGGTCAAAATACGGAATTGAAATTGTATGATATAATGATACAACATTTTTTTAAGACAAAATTAACGATTTAATTTTTTTTGTAATATAATATAAACAATAGGATTTAATGTTTCTAGGTAATCTGGGTAAGTACTATATCATAATTACTCTGTACTCAATCTACGAAAAATTAAATTTTTTCGAATTTATATTTCTATGTTGTATAGTATTTGTAATTTAATATTAAAATTACTAAACTATTCTATGTATAACAGTAAAATAAATTAGATAATAACAATTTAAAAAATTACATCACGGAATGTTGAGACACCCATGAAACCCGGAAAATAAAAATACCAAAACTAGAGATTTCTTGACGATGACACTATTGATAAAGTGATGTATAGTGATATTTTCCAAATATATATTAATTTGTACAAATTAGTTTAAGTTTAATTTAAGTATACAATTAAAAAAAAATAAACCCCATACCAATGGTCTAACTTCCTACCCCTTAATATTAATAATAACAATTTTTAAAAAATAATCACATTTACTATTTTATTTTTTTTAAATACAAATTATAGGTTCTTACAGGAATATAGTAAGAATACTTGAATGAAATTTCCATAGTTTTCAAATCAAACGAATAAAAGTGAAAAATGCGTTATAATGGTTACTTAAGTTTAACGAAATATAATATGCATGGCTCCTGTATTAAGTTTTTTCATGACGACCATTAACAGACAAAGTAATAAAAATAATCCCTGAAAACATTCTTGTATGTTACAAATGGTCTTGTTTGTAACTGTGTCAATATTCTTTTCAAAAAAATCGCTGACAGTGTTATATTTCTGAACACAATTGTAAGGCAAGTACGAGTCGTACTGTATATATAATTTAATGGCCTTATTGATTTAAAACAGAAAGAAATCTATTCTATCTCCAAGCACACAGTTTATATTATATCGAGCTTGTATTGCGATTAATAAATTACGTATTTTTTTTTTTTTATCGATGCCCATCATCCGGTCAGTACATCACAAATAAAATAACTTAAGAAACGTATAAATAATACAATAATATAATAATAACAGGTTAGAGGTATTGTGTTACTGAACAAATGTACGCACAGGCACACGAAAAAATTGTACCAATGTAGGCCTCGGGACGACGACAACAACAATAATAATATTAGAAACCACAATCTGGTGTCGTCCGAGTTTGTGTATAAAACAAACCGTGAATAATGACCTAATTTAAACAAATCAGCGTGATATTCAATAATAACAATATAATAACCACAAGATGATGTTATTTTCGTCCATCTCTATGGAAACGTTGCGTTGAGGAAATGAGATGGGAATAACTCACGTAATAAAATTGTTGTACTTTCAATGTACCTATATCATATTATGAACTACGGATATGTCTAATACGAAATATAATATGGAAAGTCTTGTAATTAATTTCCTCTCCAGAACGGTGTAATATCTTTTAACAGATGATATAGGAAACAAGATAACATGATAATATTATGGGTATAGTAAGAAATATAAAGGAACTGCCACAGCGGTCATCTGCAAAGGCAACATTAACAGCACGTTTTAAATTTTTTTCAAAGCGTAGTAAGGGTCAAAAATTAATATTGTTTAGCAATTGTTTGAATTATAATATTCTATTATAGCATTATCCAGAACTTTATCACATTAAAACCATAATTATGTATTCGTTACTTACTTTAACTCGATAGGTACTAAAATACCTATAATGATTAAACAATCAGTTTACAATAGTTTCAAATTATGAATGTAATGCCTATGACATAAACTGTTGTACAATTTTTATTTTCTGTTTTACTTATAGTGTATACGTGTTAAATTAAACGTAAGTAAAAAAAAAAATAAAAATAATATTATTTTTTTAAACAAGCAGTCCATTATTACATCCTAAAACAGTGTCTGGTTGAAACGTCATTCGTGGTTATTTGCAACATGACTTTATTGATGGGATTATCTTCACATATTATAAATCGTACAGACAAATTATCCGACTCTTCGTAACTGCCTTGATAAGTTGCAATGACTACAAAATAAAACTGACAGTGACTATTCTAGTAGAACACCATAAATCATTGTGTATCAGCTTTTAAGATCAATTTGTAATTTTTTTTATGAAATAAATCACGTTGTGATACGAGTTAAAACCTTTTTTTTTATAAAAAGAAAAAAAAGACGTATTTTTATTTCCTGAAAGTATATTATAACATCTGCTCTATCTTATAATTTAATAATCGTAACATAGTTTATAATATGATTACTTGTAAGACATAATTTTTCTTATAGAATAAAATATCTAGTGTTAAAAAAATATCTGCTCGTATTGTATTTGATATGGAACTATTTTTTGAAGTCATCAATTAATGCTCGAAACAATTCGATTTTAATTCTTTCTGTCTCAATGTACCAAATTATTTTCACCTGTAACATCAAATGTCTTGCACTTTTCTCCGAAAAACGTTTAATCGGTCCTCGTCTTAGAGTGCATATATACGCGTAAAACACACACACATATATAATACAATTGATTGTCAGTGCGGGCACGTTATTTTATATAAAAGTCACGGGTACCCGTGCTGACAGCTGCCGGTGGTTTCAAAAATAAACACAACATTATTCATTGTCATATCATAACCAATAAACATGATATTACATATACATATATATGTAGGTAGGTAGGTAGGTAGGTAGGTACCTATTACGAGACGAATACGTCTTGACCTACTACACTGCGGTAGGTATACCGGTACCTATATACGATGACGTGTCATCCGCGTTATTGTGTTGTGAGTTATGTGACTTACGACAATGTGACGGGTCTATTCTGGTGTTGCACAATTTTATGCTCGTCGCCTCCGAGCTTACGTCACGCGAGAGGAAAGTTTTTCTCATTTTTTTTTTNTTTTTTTTTTTTTTTTTTTTTTTTTTTTTTTTGTTTCGTTCTCTTAATAATTATCATTGTTGTTATTATTATTTTCGGAAGGCCGTACACACACACGCTGTGCTCGTATGTATCGTGTGTGTGTGTGTGTGTGTGTGTGTGTGTGTGTGTGTGTGTAAACGTAACCGAATTCGTGAGCGTGCGCGAGTGGATGTACAAGGCACAATGAACTTTCCATGACAATAGCCATTTATTGTGTAGAGCGTACCACGACGTCTCCTCCAGTCGTCGTTTCAATGACGCGTCTGCCTCTTCCGTGGACCGAGGTTCGTGTACAACTATCTGGACACGCGTGGAGATTCACTTTCTTTTTCGTAGTTTTTGCCGAAAAAAAAAATATCATAATATCATTACAATAATGATTGGACGGTCGTTACTTAAGCGGCGACCGGTGATAATGGTCCTAACAATAATAATTATCCGCGCAGTAGCACGTGTTTGATGTGCAGGCACCTATATTAAACATGGTATATATATATATATGTATATAATATATATATACATGCGTATTGTACAGATAAGTATATAGTGGCAGCTCGGAGAAAACGCGTCCGGCGTCTCTAATCGGCTCCTGACACACCACCTGCACCGAGATAGAATGCCATCACTATCTGCAGTTTTAATAATATTATTACTGTGTGTGTTGCCCGCGAACACGTGAAATTAAAAACGATTTTGTCATGTTAACCTGTTTAGGAACTGATTTAAATTTTTTTCGTTCGTTTTATCATCATGGTACGTATGTAAAAGAAAAATTGTCACAGTACCCACAACCATACCATAGAGTTATTATCGGGAGGAAATGTTAGTTTGCAGCTACCCACATACATATTATTATTATTATTTTAGGTATAAAGTGTATAGGTAGGTATTTTGATTTTATGCCGGAGAGAAAAATTGTTTGACGATAGTAATTGTACGACGTGTCTGAGCGCGCGGTGTAAACGAAAACGCCGATTTTTCAATCGGTCTTATTTTTTATAAATATTCCACGAAAGGCCATACTTGAAAACATAACGATCGGATTGCCAAATATCGCTGTGTAAACATTCCTGGTTTCTTTTTTAATCTTCGTTCATATAGTAAATAAATATTATTATTTAAGTAGTATTTTTTTTATTAAATATTTCATTGGCGTCCATATTAGCATATGTAAAAGCATAATATTTAAATAATATTTATGGTAAAAAGAACGATAATATAATAGCACGCACTTTCGTGTTGTGCCGTTTAACGATGTCGTCTTCGATTCGTACTTTAAAAAATGCATTACGATTATATAGCGAAACGTTGAAATCAATTGACTATAACCGTGAAAGTATCTCGATATTAAAATGTTCGAAAATAATGATAACGCATCATAGAAACGTAATTCTTAAGTTCTCAAATTATATACTCGAACGATGCGGTAGAATTAATATTTATGTCTATTCTGATGGTATTTCATACATGGGTGTAACACGTTTTTTTCTTAAACAATTTTATAGTATAAATCAAGTTATATTAGATAATACTATTTGATAATAACGAAAAAAAATCAATATTTATTTATTATTTTTCCAGACAAATCTAACGAGGGAGAAGGACCACTTAATATGTATTACAATATACTAGCTTAAGATAACACTGTCGTATTAAATAAAATATAAAAAATGTATTTTTGTTTATAAAAGTATAAGTTAATTAGTTTTCTTCAAAAGCCGTTTACAGATTTAAGGGATAAAAGAATTAAGAAATATGCTTTAAGCGTTAAATATCGTATAGTTGTACGATATACAGTTAAGACTTACACTCTGCAATTGGTAAGTCTATTAAGCTTTACTTTTTAATTGACATAATAATTTGTTTCCTAAGTAATTAAACGGGAAGGTTAATTCAATCTCTCAGTTGTTCAACTGTGCATAACGATAATTCACGAAACTGATTTTGCTGGAAGATGTTATCTATCAATTATATGACCGTTATAATAGCACATTACACTTGAAGTATGTATACAATACTACGATGCCTGTCAAACTTTAAAGTTCAAATGTCTATATCATTATAAACACTCGTCGATCGTCGACGTGTCTATAAACCATGACGGATATTATGATTTATGTGTTAATTTTTATCGTTCGAAAATGTATGGGTAGTACGTGGTGATTATGGGTCTTAGTTCTGTTTTCATCCGGCAAACACTCAAAGTTTACCTATAACGTTTTTCACCCATTCGCGCAAATCTTATTTGTTCAGATCATCTGCGGTCGAACGAGTTTTCCATAATTGGTTTATATTTTTTTTATTTTTTCTATTTTTTCATTTTCTATTGTTACCTTTTCCTGTCCAATTACGGAACATAACGAGCCCAAATAATACAGGTTAAGCTGTATACGAAACTTTATCAGAAACCTTCAGATAATGGCTGGTCCGGATCGGCCGTTCCGAGGAATTCATACGTTTTGACACGCTACGAGCAGGCCATTAGATACGGCGTTAACAACCGTCTTCTCAATCTAGTAACCTGAAAACTTTGGTCACTTACTTGTGTTATTGTTGTTGTTATTATTATTATTATTATTACTTTATTGTTTTGTGCCAACGTATTGTATTCTACGTAGTTACTCACTGCTTATAGCGTCTAATTCGATGTGATTTGTCCTGCAGAATCGTTTTTTTTTTCAGACTGTTAGTGGGGCAACGAGATAAAACGCAAAAAATCCACAATGATTATTACAATTTTCATGGCTATCTGGTTGGGAATTGGATTAAAAAAATATATATTTATTTACTTTGACTATAATTATGACACTGTGAAATAGATATAATATATTTTAAATTATCCATAGTAAACATTATAAAATTGTCATTTTTCCACACTATGTACAGTACATTGTAGGTACGTAGAAAGTATCATAGTAAACTAACTCAATTATCTGAATATTAAATTTTTTTTTAAATAGTAAAAAAATGTATGTATACACTATACATTTATGTAATATAAAATATCAAGTATAAGTAGGTAGGTAAAGAATTGTGACAAAAATGTTTGCGACCGTAATTTTTAAAAATTAATCGTGTCTTACTTTATTATTACCTTTAAAATATATAATATTGGAAATCTTAACAGTTATTTCACCGGGCCTGAACATAAAACAGTACTGTTGAATAGTAAACTCTAATCTATACACAATTTATTATCTATATTTTTAAATTTTTATAATTATAATTTATTAGTAAAACAATAATATAGTGGGCATGATGGATGGCTAGTGCGTTCTTAGTTCGTTCGCCAACAATAAATTCAGCCATCTTAACAGCAATAGTGGAGAAGGTAAAATAACACGGTAAAGATATTTTTACTGTTTTCATTCTAAGGTATTTTTTGGATTAAATAAAAGTGATAAGAATCGTAAAATATAAGTAATGTACATAAATATCATATTGTCATGGAACAAAGATGTAGACGAAGACATTTTTCCATGATTATTTACCTTTTACATATTATTAAGTTTATGATCACTGACATGATAAAGGCTAAACGCACCGTCCATCTATATTGTGCGTATGGTGAAATCTGTATTGTATGTTTATTATCAGAAATAAATTACTGGTAATAAGTTTAACATTAATTATAATGTAATTAATTCTACGGCCATCTTAAAACGTATTTGATTATTTTATTGGATTTGATTTTCAACAGTTCTTTAACAAATTCACGCGTCTGAAGAATATTAACTGCAATTATTGTTCAATAATTGTAATCGTTAAACTCACACTAATACTGTAAGTATTTTATACAAACCTATTATACTTTAAACTTGTTATGTTAAGTTAAAACGATAAAATCAAGTTTACTCGTGAGTAGGTAGGTTAAATATTTAATAATGATTAGTATCTAATGATACTAAAATGTAAAAAGTACATGCGTTTGTTTTAATTTAATGTTATATTATATAATATCGTAGATAATAATGATCTGTTATCGAGAAGAAGAGGAATAGATTAACTAAATAACCGATGCAAAAACGTACGCAACAAGTAAGTACCTAGTAAAACTTAAACTATTTAAGCTTTGATATTCGGAACAACGAGTAAAGCTTAATACGATATATTACAAACATTTAGTTGTAGAAACGCATTATGTTTTTGACTTTAAAAAGTTAAAAAATAGTAATAAATAAAGTAGGATCTGGACGAAGTAAAGAACCGTTTAATAATTGTTTGTTAGTGAATCGTGAATGCACTTCAATAAACGTGTCTCGCTTGAAAGCATTGAAATCGTGTGACTGAAATACTGAACTAACAGGTTTTCAATTGCAATTTTATGCTAGCCTAAGAAACCCTCCGGATGTCTTTTGCATCTTTTTAAGATTAGTAATAAAGTTGTTTTCATCAGATAACACACATGCCAGCGAATAGGTATTGATTAGAAATTTTTTGTCAGCCAAAATTTAGTACTACTCATCGTGTACGTCCTACCGATAAAAATAGGAAACCAAAAATTATGTTTATTTTAAAATTTTTTACGAAAAAAAAAATATATAAATAAATATCATGCACCTGCAGCGTAGTATTATAATATTATTGATTAAACGATTGTTTTTAAAAAAAAAACTATAAACAGTAGTAAAAAATAGATAGGTCAACTCGTTTTCACGGATATTATATTAATAGTTACTATTCAAAGAACCTAATATTTATAGGTACTTGGTCGTTTTTTTTTAAGTTTCTGGAAATAAATAGTACATTTCACCACGATTTTCTATACAGAGACACAGTTATACAAGGTCACAGTTATTACATCCGCCAACATATAATGTTTACCCACTAAAAAAAAATTGTTTGCAAATATATTAATTTGCGAATAATAATATTCACATTACACGTTTTTTATACCTTATAAATTTATGTATATTACATATTGTAATACTATAATTCATTGATCTACCACTTATATGTAGCATGTTAAACATGAAATTATTTTTTTATTTTAACTTTAAAAACGAAATTTTTGGTTTTGTGTTTAAAAAATAATAATTTTAAATAATTAATTAAAATTATATTTGTTTTAGTTTTTGAACCTTAACAGTTTCTACTAAAAGTTCTAAAAAAAAAAATTTTTTTTAATGCTATATGTACTTCGCGTAATAGTATAAATATCATAATAAAAAAAAACAAACAATATTTGCTGGCTCTATTATTGTTGTTTTCGTTATATCCGATGACGTTCGATCATTTGGTCCGTTTCTGTCACTGTCAATTCAACACACGAGCCCCATTTATCTCATTCCGTTTCGAACACGAATCTTTTCTACGCTCAAAGTACGCACGGTCATTCTGGTTACGGGTATATAGGTATACTGCCTGGTACGATAGTAACCGGTAATCTTATAAACGCGTGTGAGTGCGTGCCTGCACATTATGTGTTAGAGAGCGTGTGCTCGCGAGTCTGCAGAACGTTCCCCCCCGGAGGGTCCGGTCGTTAAAATTCCACAAATCACACCCTGCGGCCCTGTGCCTTATTCGCGATTATCTTTCTTTTTTTTTATTTTTTTTATCGTAATTAAATTAAACCCGGTCGGAGCTGCCGCGCAGTAGGTTTATTTCTCTCCATTTTCCAGGGGGCCTCTCCGATCGGAGCCCATAGCTATATTTTAACTTGTAATTTTGTTTTTAGGTTTATCTAATTTCGACGTTTTTCTCTCAGATACACCGCTGCAGCTGATGGCTAAACAAAAGCGCGAGGACGTTTCGACCATATTATTAGCATTATCACTTATACCTACCTATATACCGTAAAATCTCTTGTGGCGACGTCCGTAATAGTGGGTACCTACATATTATGGCAATTATTGCTACTATCATTATTATATCGTCGCAGCTACCGTTCTCTCGGTGAACTACTGGATCATCGGTGTAGGCACAGCTGTGCAATGGACGGGTGCGGTGTACCGGGCAAGATCATAATATAATATATTTGTACAAGCCAATTCGGTTTCAAATGGATTCAAACGGTACTCATCGGCGGACTGTTATTATTATAAAAATAATTATTCCTATGGTTTTAATGAGATAGATACCTACGTATAAATCTCGTATAATGACACGAAAAATACCCATCACGGCGTTTGGTGAAAATCGGTCAACCACGATTCCATCACAAATTGTTATTTCCTAACCGCAGTAACCGGTTGAATTTGGTTTGAATTTAAATGTAATATTGTCTATCATTCTTGATTTCAAAACATATTTTTGTAGGTTTTTACAAAAGATCGCAATTGTACTTATGTACTCAGGTAAATACTATTATAATTTGATCGGTGAGTGGAATTTGTTTTTCTTTTCACACTTTTATTTTTATCTTAACAAATATATTTTGTATTATTATGAAAAACATTTTTGGTATCTCATCGTATTAAAAATAATTATTTTGTTCATATAATTACACCCCAGTTGGTTAAACCCCAAAGTTTTGTTGCATACTTATATTATAAAAGATAAGCATTTTTAAAAAATAAAAATGAGGATAGACTTTAGTCACATGTTGTTGTTTTTCTTCGATGTTTCCTTTTCTTTTTACTACTCGTTAAAATCGTAATACGCAGAAATATAGAACACAAAACAAAGGCGCAACAAAAGTTTGGCAAAGATAAAAATAATACTCATTTTGTTGTGTTATCATATTCTTTGTATTTACATGTACGTATATCTATAAATTGATATTTTAAACGTTTTCGTTTACAAGTACCGCGGTGGTAATTTGTTTAGTTAATATGTTACACAATATTAATAAGCATATTGACGTCGGTAGTTCAAAACGTTATTTCGATAAAACCGTATATATGCCTAACAATATAATAATATAATAAGGTCAGATGATGGACTGCGAAATTGATATTTCTCGCGATAATCGTTATACCTAGATATTTAGTATTGCGACCGAGCGCGAGTTTGTCTCCAGTATTATATATTATGCTTTAACAGAACGTCTAATTTTCTCGCAAAATACGTCCAGACGATTATTATTGTATTGCACCGTTGCGGCAGCTATGCTGCGCAGATATTTGTGTGTGAGCTCGAAAATGATACGACCTGCAGATGATCGTCCATACGCGGAGACATCATGTGACATCCGGCTTACAAACACGTCTCCGGTGTTAATTAAAATCGTTATACATATTATATTGTACGCACCGTGCACATACTGAGTGCAGGATATAATGTGCACGTCGGGCGTGTTGTATGTAGGACGTTAATTTTCCCATCTTCTACTTAATTATTGTTTTTTTTTTTTTTTATAAATAATATATATATATATATATATATATACATACTCGTGTAATGAGTATGATATTATTATTACTCGGAAAAACAAAGAGCAAGTAAATCGTTGTCTGCAGCGAGTTATTAGAGCCAAACATGCATTATTAACGCGTTAATACATGTACGATGTAGAAAGATATATAGGCACACGAGTCGGCCGCGGGATCAGGTGAAAGTGTTCTCTTCAAAAGCTCGCAAACAATCGCGCATAATTCGTTTTAAAAGAAATTTATGGAAAATACACTAGAAAACATTTGTGCAAAAAAAAAACCGCTTATTATAACGTGTATTCATCATGTACGATTCTTGTGTGTCTTAATGAACCTAGTATGTAAGGTATATAGACTATTATTGGTTATTACTTATTACACATTTATATATCGTAATATAGTTCGGCGAATTTTGTATTACAACACAATACGACGACAAAATATATAATTTTTAAACGAATAGTATTATACAATCTGACGTTACGATATCCTATGTAGTTTCCAAAGTCCATTTCGTGTTATCGTAATACGATATATAAATAATAACATTATAATATTATATTCCGTACAATACGATTTATTTCTTATACTAAACGTTTAAACAATATATAATAATTTATTTTATAGGTTTGTAATGTTTGTACAACCATATAATTATAAGAAACTAGTTTTAACTAAAACCAATACATTACCTATTAATATTCATATAGGTATTTAATATTCAATTAGACTTTAATAGTCAAACCTTAAAAGCATACCAACGCGGTAATAATAATATAATGAATGTGTATTTCTTGTTGTAAACACATCGTAATGTGATGAAGAAAATAGTAATCAAACAATTTGTAACATAATATAATATTAGAATTAATTCATTATTTAGCTATCCTAAAACTTTAGAACGTTGTGGTATTCAACAATCAATAGATTTACAAAAAAAAAAAAAATAATATATGTATAATATACGTTATAGTAAACAGTTCGTTGAATTACACTTCATTGAACTCTGTATATTATTACAGCCAGAATTCAATTAATGTATAATATGATTATTGTTAAATACTAATTCAATGTTTGGTGACTAATTTTTTATGATAATGATTAAAACAAATATTTTATCATCGACACTAATTCGTTGGAAAAAACAAACCGAAAACTGTACGTAGTAATTGTAGGTTATAGGTGATAATATCATTGATCTGAACGCAGAGAGTTTAACACGAAATTCGGGTTCGGGTGAAAATCAATATTTGGCAGCGACCATTATCTCGTATATACCTATATGTAATTATTATGATTTGCAGAATCTGTTTGAATGCCCGATAAAAATCTTCACAGACCAGCCGCCCTAGCTATACAGTAGTTTTCTAGGACACTATAGTAATCATATTATTTCGTTTGGTTGTTAGTATAGACGTACATATTATTATGTATAATAAAACTCGCACGCAAACATATACATTTGCGCATGAATCGTTATCTGAATGATTTCAATGGTCTCGATCGTGTCCGCGTTCGTACGAATCTGTTTCTCTTTATGGTCTGTAGATGGATAATACAGCCATATATTTACACGTATACTTATATTTATTTTATTTATACATGCATATAGATTTTTTAATTTTATCGGCAGTTCAACCTGCAGGTCCAAAAGCGTCGAAATGGCAATAAAATCCGTACATAGGAAATATAAAGGATATAAGAGCGAAAAAAAACAAAACATATAAATTGCGGCGAACGCATATATTCGGATATAGGGCGCGATCCCCTTTAAGTCCTCCATCCGAATACTTTTTTCGTGCCCCGCGGGAAATTCGATTTACAAATCCCCACAAGGATACGATGTTACATTCAATCTCCACGCGAGGTTCCATTTGAGTGATTCGGTTAACCGTCCAGTCTAAAATGCCGTAAGACTGATGAATGGTCCGGGAAAAAAAGTATTACGTTTATAATATATAGAACACGCGTAACCATGTATCTGAATACGGCTAGTGAGAGTAATACGGGCAAGCTCAACTACTTTTTGGCCAGTATTTAAAAGACAAACGAATTCCGATTGTCAACCGATTTGTGGCACTTTTACTCTATAAAATATAATTCTCTAGAAATCGCGACACGCCGCCATTGATATGATAATATTTTAACCGAAAGTTGTTAGGTATTACTTACGCGTCTCAGGTTGATGTTTTTTAAAAAAAAAAAAATGATGTTTAGGTAATTCGTCATACGTCCAATAACATACTAACATATCGATATTAAATATTACTACCACAATCTGTACCGAATAATAGATTTTATACCACTCAATAGTCAAAACTTATTTTAATGTCAAAATTTCAAATCTGTAGACAGCTGCTGCAGTAGGTAGTCAATTTATATACGATAGTAGTTTTTAATGATATGACAAAATATTGTAAGCCATGTTTAATCTACTAATGTGTATAGTAAGCGCGGATACAAATAAAATAATTCCATGGGTTAGGACCTATATTTATGTTTAATTAATCACATTAAAAACTATGATTATAATGCATATTTATTTTTTATTTTGCTAATACTCGACGCTGGTACTCCAAGTATTATATTATAAGTATATTATCATGTTAAAGTTTTATTAAATCATATAAATTATATGATGCGTACTCGTGTGTATAATAATATAATGGTTGGATTGGTTTTCTTTTTTTATCTACCCAAAATAAAAATTATTATGAATGTAAATGTACCTACGTGTTTTTAATCGTGTTATTATAGCAAAAGTTGAATTATACATTTATAATGACCTGTTATTATGATACTTATTCAAAATCACACAACGATGATTATCGACAAAACAAATAATCATCATTCAATGTATTATTGAACTTATTTTTCAATCACCAGACGTATAATTATAATTTTCAAGTATCTGGTTTAAGACAACTAAACACGTTTTCAAATAATGTTTTCGGTTTTCAAACTACAACCAAAGTATCATGCAGATATAGGAACATATTATTGTTATAAACTGCTAAAATGTTCTTACTTCTACCTTTTTTTTATGAGGCCAAATTGTCCTACCTTATTATATTGTTTTAATATTAATTCATCGAAAATGTTATGTACAGGTACCTAAAGCTAAAATAAACAGTAATAAATCATATTTTTCTTTTATTGCTCGGCAGGAATAAACCAGTTTTTGGGCTCCATAGACTATATTATTATAATAGAAATTAAGAGTTATAGTTTCAAGGGCACACAGAAATAATAACTTATTAAAAATAAAAATAATTTTAATCAGACCGGTTGGCTATCCGACAACTGCCGGTTTCACATGCGAAAGTAAAGTAGAAAAGTAATTAAAATAATAAAGTAATAAAAAACATAAATATCTGTTTATACCTGTCACCCTAAAATTTTAGACGTTTTATGAGTTGTTGATTAAAGTTTTTTTTTTTACCAACATTTATGGTCTTGTTAATCTAGGTTAGACACGGTCCGAGTAAAGTAAATTGGAAGGTGTCTAATTAATAGCACATTTCACTAAACGCTAAGAAAAGACAGAGATTTTCGCCAACCTGGGTAATTATTGTCGATTAATTCTATTGTGTGTACTTACAACGACACAAGCAAATCGGTTTTTCTTTCTTTTTTTTTAATTTCCGTTAATTATCACACCGACTGTTCTAATAAAATAATTATTTTATTACGTAGTGTTTGCTTTAAATCAAATGCTGCGGCTCGACAACCGCTAAAATATAGGTAGTAAAAATATTATAATAATAAATTATAAAATTATAACCTCGTCAACGGTAAGCATAATGTTTTGTTTAATTACGGTCGCTGAGAAATTAATTAATAATAATAAATATTTTCAAAATGATTTTCGCAGTGTTGGTAAATGTAAATGTCGGAAATCGTTCGATTATTAACCGTAATGGGCGTATTAGGTGTATTATTTTCAATTTTGACTTGTTGACCCGGAGTATTCGATGTTATACCGTACTATATAAAATATGTGGTTAGATTTTATTTTTATTGAATAATGTTTCGATGTCAATGTCGTCGTCGTCGAAACTCTTCATATACAGGCACTTCCTTTATTTACTTGACGAAAACATGGGCATGCGTTTTAAAACCTCTCGGATTCAACGGGAATTCAATTATCTGCTCGCAGTGTTCACTGGGAACACGGACGTGTAATCGAAACAACGTTACCGTCTTTCTATGATAAGCGTAAGCCGATGGATCGCACGTAAACGTATAATATTATGGTAATTTTTTCGAATAATAAAAGTCAGTCGACTATTCGATACAGCATAATAATAACGACAGTTTTATGGTTGTGTATATTAACATAGAAACAATCTTGGTAAACATATTTACCCAGGTAATAAACGAAATTGGTACTTAGCTGCAGTTATAGCTGCGTACAGGTACATATAGGTATGCGTGCGACTTACAATATTATGATGTGCTTACCCACAGCTGATGCGTGCGCGTAATTCGAACACGCGGTTAATGATATTGTACGTGTAGGCGAGTACTGGCGAGTAGGTTATAATATTATAGTCGTAGCATTATAACATTACAGTGTTATAAGGTGTCGTAGTCGTGCGCACTGGGTGTAGCGTTTTTTTACGTTTACTATTTATATCGATACATATAATATATATAATATTATATGATATACATCTTTAGCTTTTGATTACTGGTCTGGAGGTACCCGTAGGTATATATACTATAATACCCATAGTGAGCGAGTTGTACGAGCATATAATATCAGTTGGCCTCCACAGACAATGTTATTATAATACGCTATAATATATTTTATGTGAACGGTCGCCGCCGCCGCAATCGTCATATTTTCGCAACAAATAAGCCACGATAAAAACATGATAATATAATATCTCGAAGAAAAATTGTTTTGTTTTTTTCCTATTATTTTGTCTCGCACGGTCTCGTAGTAAGTAGATGGGTACCTAGTACGTAGTATAAGGTATCCTATTATAACAGTAGCGAAACGATATTATATGCCGACACGTTGAACATGAACGTCGTTGATAGAGGCATGCATCGTCGTATACGCACCGGCGGCGGCGTGGCCATAAAACTAAAACCACGACTTTATCGCTTTCTTGTGCATATTTGCTGTTGCAGCTGTAAGAAGTGTACGTGCAAGTTCTACGAACAATAATAATATTTGACTTCACTACAGATATCTGTAGGTACCGGTGAACTCATGCGGTAACCCTATTATTAAGTTTTTTAGGCTCCTCGTGTATTATTATCATATTTTTTACCTACTTGTACGTTATCAAAATAAAATATTATGCTTGTTATCAAGACGAATAATCTTTTTCGAATTTTCGGTTATCGGTCATATCGTTTTCATTTTCCATGTGACGTATAGTGTTATTAATATTATAATTTTAAAACCTTCACGAATATTGTACAATCAATTATTTTATAAAATGCGATTACAATATACGTATGCCAAACGTAGGTATATCGAAATCTAATCAAACAGCAGAGCGTCTTTGTATTTTTGTGTAAAAAAGAAATTAGATATTCCATTCAACGGCGGTTTAACATACACTACATATTGGATCCAGGTTAGTAAGAGTGCACTTTATTTTATCACCGTTAATAGTTTTTATTGGTTACTACAATAGGTAATTAACAGTTTTTTTTTTATTATTATTATTGAATTATTAAATTCACGTCCCGTACGAATATACACAAGGTACACATCATAAACTATTCATCGCAACACAATGCACTTTTCTAATATGTATTCTCTTATACACCTCGTTAAATAGAAAATCTTTATGTCTCGATTTGCTTTGATTCACAAACTACACCTTAACCGTGGATGCATTGGGCATATTATGCAACAATAGAATTTCACCCATCGTCCGTGTATTTTACATATGTTATACTATTGGCATGATATAGGTATATTCCAGGTGCAACTTTTATGGTCCAGTGACCGTTATTTTCCAATGCGGGAGGTCTGCTACAGAAGTCACGTTGAAAAATTATACAAACATACGTTGAACTTGGAATATATTTATTACTTTACGAAACACAATGATATATATTTATAGGTTATTAAAATAAACGCGTGTGTAATGACTGTGAATGGGCGTACATTGTGCAGGAGTAGCGAGATTATTATAATAGAAAATATTATACGACATTACAAAGTAACCAGCTCATTGCGATTTTGATGAGACACAAGACATGACTATAATATATGAGAAACCATTTCAATATACGACCAATGTGACGAACTTTGTGCTATGAAATATTTATACCTATGGTTAAAAAAATATGGTATCGTAATTGTTGTTATAATCGATATTTAAAATCTATAATTGAATATTCGAATCGATAGATTTTAATATGATGACGACGACGTGATGAAATGCATTTGGTTGGAACCCGTGTAGGCTTGAAAATTGCTTAGGCAGTTTAATAAATTTGGTTATGTAATAACAAGACGGAGAACGTAAATATTATTTCGTTTTTACTGCCGTGAGAATGGTTTGAGCAAACAGTTATTTTTTATGTTATTTTTGTAATTAGATAAATACTGTTTTTAGATTTAACAAGTGACTTATGACCATCGCTCAAAGCACTGTTATTATAATATTGTGAATAGGTAATTTTAATAATTTCATCTTATAAGACTGCAACCATATTTAAAAGAAAGTATTTTATAAACTCATAAGTAATATTTTTTTCTATGATGTTGATATATTATACATGTCGATGTTCATCTACGATGTAGCCATTGGGTCCAACTATGAGACGTATAAAATGTTATTTGTGTATGACTTTCTCGATAGTAAACTGTCAGATTTTACTACACTGGCCCAACATTTACAACGATTTTATTTTTAATCTCATAGTACCTAGTTTCCTCGTAGATAACACAGTCATTTTGGTGCGTTCAAAAAAACAACATAGTATCCCATTTATTGCAGAAATATATAGTTTAAATTTCACGAGGTCACTGCATCGAGTGTGTACTAAAGACAATGGTGCAGAATACGCCCTTACGCGCACGCAACACTTAAGTGTCTTTAGCGGTAAAGCCCATAGTTCGTGACCGAGATGTCCGTAAAAATGGACATATCCTAAAAAGGTGTCGTTGGAAGTCGCCTAAAATAAATTACGCCTCCCTACGAGAAGGAAAAAAAAATTCCCCGACCAATTTTACCAATTACAGATATCGCGGCGGCAGTGGTTTTGGGGCCATCTTTGCCATTTCTGGAGCCGTTTAAACACGACAATCCTGTCTAGCTAGAGAGCGCATGGTTGTCGGCTTTTTCAATCATACGACACACGTATAGTATATTTCTTCTTACTGTTTTTATTTTTTTTTATTCTTCTGACCATACAACAGAAACCGGTTAATCGTTTTTTTTCCTACTTTATTTTTTTTTCCGTATCCCTCTATCCAGTCGATTTGACGTATCTATTATCATTGACCCACACGACTTATCATTATTTCAAGTACCTTTACTGCGAATATACAGTAAAAACCGTTTTACATTTTTCGAATGTTTTATTCATGCAGTGGTGCATTATTATTACACATTTACTACACTATAATATACTCAAACAACTGGTGATTTAAAATCGTTAAAAAATGTATGTACTTTAAAACAAAGTTAATGCTATAACACGATGTTAGTCTGTTCCACTATATTACATACATTATTTAAATTTTTCTAGAGATTTATCTGGTTCATTTTTCGTATTATAAGTCAGTAGGTCAGTTACTTGCTACATAGTGGTGTATTTTATATTTTATTAAATTCTACATTATGTTGATAATAATAATAATAATAATAATAATAATAATACATTAAGATATATTTTATCTAAAACATTTAATTTTAACTATTAATTTATTTTTCATTCATATATATTTTATAAAGGTAGTAGTATCTAGTAGATATTTCAACTAAAAATATTTGTATGCCACATAATAATAATTATTATTATTTTACAGAGACTTCAATAGCCGTCTACGAAGTTATTAAATATTTTTAACCGAAAATATATTTATTTCGACCAATATTAGATGTATTGAACATGGTGTATTATTTAATTTTTTTTTTTTATGTATAAAACAAATTATATTGTCAAATATTTAGTAGGTAAGTTACAATGTTTTTAACCAATTTTAAACCCATTTTGAATATTTTTTCGTAAGACCTCAATATGATTAGAACTTAACAGAATTATTTATAAATTTGGGTTGGACAAAATATTATTGTTATGTGAAATCACTAAATGTATCGATTAAAGCATTATTTCATATTTGAACGCAAAAAGCAATTCAGCTATTTACCATGTGTCATTTAATAAAGCAATGATAATATTTTAATATGACGTACCTGATTTTCGTTTAGTTTTTCAATAACTGTTCATTGACTTGGCACGCCCGGTATCCCTGGCCTGCATAGTCCGCGCCGAAGGATTCGCGATATCATTAAAATGAACGGATAAAAATATCGAATAGTCCGATGAGCGAATATTGATGATAATAAAAAAAAAAGATATATATGTATGTTAACTATATTTTATCGACCGTCGTCGGTATATTGCACACCACAACCGCTGCTGCACTCGAACACGCGCGATTCAATCAACGATCATTATCGAACGGCTAGCAAATACACGCGTAACGTAACTCGCATAGTAATGAAATCGAAATCAAACAGTCGGCTTATAAATTATTGTTATTATTATTATTATTATTACGATCGCAATGGGTTTGATGCATTGACGAGTATTATTTTTATTAATTTTTATTCATAAGTTTATCATTTTTGTTTTTCATTTTATTTATCTGGTCAGTGCGTGTAGCGGTCGGGCAAACGGAACGCGGGTGACTGCCGGTATTCGCGGCGTTCGAGACGAGCACGTGGCTTTGACAGACGGATCCTTGCCGCCTCCGTCGCGATTGTTGCAATAGGGGGGAACCGTAGGAGTGGGTCATATTATTATTATACGTTCTAAAATTATGTTATATTACTCATGCCGTACCGCGGAGGAGCACAGCAGGAGAATTATTATTACTATTATTATTTATCGGTACGTTTTACATTTTAATACGCGTACCGATAAGTGTTTACATTGTGTTCTATACGCTTATATCGACATAATAATATATATAATTATCACGCACGACACTTCGTATGTCGTATAGGTGCGATGAATATCGCCACTTTTCGTTTGTATCACATTGGTCGGTTTACACATTTTTTTTTATTCAAAAACTGTAATTATTTTTCGGACAGTAAAATCGAAACAGGTGCTTACTGGTACATGGTGGCATAATATATTAAGCGATTCTTCTCAATATGTGTAAATATATAATATTATAACCACTCAATAGTTAATAGATGGTAGTCGATAGAGGAGAACTAATTTTTCGAACACATCGATATCCTTTGAATTACCTAGTGAAATAATAAATACAATTATATGTTTTAATTCAATCGTTCATATACCATTAAATATCGAAGGGTTTCTGAAATTTGTTATTTGTGATTTTCACTTATTATTATCATTTAATCGTTATTATTCATTCATTTCTTTATTATTAAACCATTTTGTAAAACCATATACTACTCTCTGACAACATGATGAATATAGTACACTTGACTTTCTGATATCTGGATTTTTTACTGCTATGAAGTTCATACGTTAAATAATGTAAGTATCTGCATTGTACGTTATTTCCACAACTAACTAAAATATAATATACTCAGTTATTTTACAAGACTAATTGTTCAGATAAATAATTTAAGCGTTTTAAACAACAATTATTTATTATATTGTACGTTTTTTTTTAGGTATATTACATTATTATACATACAACGATCTAAATTAATTTTTTAATTTTTACATAAGAGAGGTAAACAATAGCTCTTTAAACTTCATATTTTAATATTATACTAGATAAACAATATATGGTATTATTATTCAATTGCATTCATTTTATTAAGCATTTAAAAGTGTACTTAAAAAAACAAAATATTTCACATCAAACTACGAACATATTAAAATTAAAATATATAATTAGTATTTATAATTAGACTCTCGTATTGAAACCAATAGCTGATTACGTGACAAAACAAATGTACAGGTACAAGCTATATTCTAAATAAATTAATTTTATATAGTATAATAAATATTTTAAATATAATCTAATATAGTCATACTTGTTACACTAACACAGTATTAAACACTAAAAATCGAAGATTTGTTTAAAATATAACAATAGCGAATTATATATCTTATTTATTATAGTCTCAAAATCTCTACTAATAAAACTGTGATTATTAGAACACACCGATCCCGTTATATTGCCACTATACATTGATTTTTTCATTTTTTGATACTGTCGGAGTTGGTAATTTAGCAAGCACTACACGTTTTTACCAAGTTAAAATTTCAAAGTGATAAAGTGCATTGTATGAAGGGTCGGTCGAGACATTAAGGGTTTGCTGTTAAAGTTTGTCCTAGTTACAAAATAAAGCTTTATATTTACTACCAAATTATTATTATTTTAATTTATTTTTTGCTGTTTGGAAATTTCATCCTCTGCAACAAAACTCCATTAAAAACAATTAAACAACTATGGTGTAATGCAGAAGCCATTAATTAGGTGGAAATTACACAGACTTATAATAGTGGTTGTTTTTGAATTCGAAAGCAATGATGAACACTATGTAAAAATAATTGTGTGTTTCACTAAATAAATAATCAATAAATCTTAATACTCAACTCAAAATCTAAATAATTTAAACACCTATGATTACATAATAATATACAATATGATCGGCATGTGTTAAATTACAATAGATTTGTATAAATATTTTAAATTTTCATACAAATAATCGTACTTAAAATATTATAATTTTGTATCTGCAGATACCTGCAGTTAATGGTAAAATCAAAACCTAAGTTCCGTTATCAAATAATGCATCACCCATCATTAAAATGTACATTATAATTACTGCAGTGTAATGTGATGTAATGAAGTTCAATAAAAATCCTAAAAAAATTAATGTATGTTTTATAAATCTCTAAAATTGAATAATTTAAATTGGTTTTTAATGTAATTTCATTTGTGTTATCAGACGATCATGAATATAATAATAGTAAGTGGTTTGACGGCTATACTAAGTGTATATATATTTATATATATGTATGTTCATTAGGTACAAGAAAGCTATTCCCATTCAAGCACTAATAAATATTATGCACTATGTAGTTGTATTCATTAAAAATTAATATTTTATTTATTGTTCCGTCGTGGTATGAATCTTTACTCGGAATAGTAATACAAATTATATAATAATATTCATAACACTGGGTAAATAAATTTAAAAAAATTTAATATTTTTCGTTTCGTAAATCAAAAAATGTATTTATTTTGAAAAGTCATTAAGACATAATATTGTCTACGCACATTTTTGCAAAACCACTATTACATTATTATAGATGTCTGACATTTGGAGAAATATTTAGTCATATTATATTACGGTGTCTATATCAATCATCACTCGAAGTACAAGTGTTGCGTTATAATATTTTCCGGGAATACGATTTCATTACTATTAAATTTGATCGTTATTCGTAAATAATGATTATAAGCCTAATGAAACAATAATGAATTAACGGGCTTATGATCCAAGGAAGAATAAAATGTATCGTAAGGTGGAAAAGTGTTTTGTGCTATAGGTACTTATACGATATTAATCAAACGTCAACGGGACATTAATTGGTGGCTAAACCAGATTCGGTGAAACAGACGATTGCCTCAACCTAAAACGATGTCTGTGACTTTTTATAATTCCTTTGTACATCCATATAGTGTAAAAAAATATATAATGGGACGCTCGGCTTAGGCTCGGCTATATGTTGAGATCGATAAATGTTACGAGCTATATGCTAATGAGTAAAGGTAGTTATTAAATACGACACAGCTGCGGTTAGAGCCACGGGCCACGGCAAATGTCAATGGCCTGTAAACAACAACAGCAGCAGCAGCAGCAGCAGCAGCAGCAGGTAAAGAGCGACTTTGACCTTAAAACTACAACCGCTTAATATATTACGTACAAATAATAAATATAATATACACCGGGGATATATTATATTCAGGAAGTTGTCCTGGTTAGTAATAAATTACGTCACCTTCCGAACGTGGCACGTAAATTAGTGTCAAAGTTGAGCAATCGATGTGTGTTGTTATGACTTATTAAACGCACGCACGGCACACTGAAACCCGCACGATGCCGCGATTACCCGATATTTAACATGATTAATCGCTCATAACGCGATGTATAGCAATGGTCGACTACAACAGCGACAGATATACGTCGCGTTATTATATTATAGTCTGCGGCCAGTCATAATATAATGCGATCGGACAAATGACGCGAAACTTATCAGACGTGCCAATAATGATTATTGTACCGACAGAGACGTCTAAAACAATACTCCAACGCGCGTTCAAGTGTGCAGTGTATATAATGATGTACGAATATTCCGCTCAACTATGCCCGAACAGTATAAATTCAAAACCGACTAGTAGGTATCACTGATTCGCCTAGATCTTATTATTAATATTGTGTTGTACGACA